>NW_004798513.1:125149-126502 GCF_000002075.1 Aplysia californica | reverse complement strand
GGGGAGGGGGTGTCGTTTTTTTCTGTGTTTTGTTTTAATCCAATTTCTCTTCCCCTCGATCACCCGACCTTCTTCTCTCCAAACACACGCAAGCCAGATACTAACTAACGGGCAAATTGAAAAGGGAGGAAGGGGGATGTTCCCATTTGTCGATGATCCGCCATCTTGGGTCGTGCATGAATTCTGTGACACTTTCTCTCCCTTCCTCACGCCTTGGGTCTCTACAGAAATATCTCGGGATTTTGCCCTGAGGTCAGACCTTTCTGTAGTATAGTTTTGGGGGGCGTTCGTCGGGCCAGTGAGTGGTTCTCTGGTGATGGCTTATGGAAAGATTGTCCGATACTTCTTTATCCGAGTATTTTCCTCAAGCGTCGCACGTGACATACATAAATCTAGCTCGTTTGTTGTTTTCTAGGAGGGTGGTGCGTTTGGTTAGTTGGAATCATGTTTTGTCCATGGAGCAGATGGTCCTGGTTCGAATCCCAGACTGGGTGTTCTTGTACTTTGCTTTTTGGAGGAGAAAGTGGAAAGGGGGGAATGGGGAGCTGTAGGCATTTTCCGAAAAAAAATAGAATAAAATGTGGAAATAAAACTAAAAATCAACTGAATACAAAAGAAACTGAGCAAAAACTTACAGATGAATTTGAAAGAAAGTTCTTGAGGAATATCGTTACCGGTGCTATTTTATCGTTAAAGTTCCTATGTTTAGGCCTTCACTGACTGAAAACATAATTAATTGATAATAAGAACCACCCAAGAAGGTGCTATAATAGTGTTCACTAATACATAAAAACGAATAACAGCAACAAGAATATGAGACCCAAGAGACATATTTACCCTAAATAGTAAACTAAAGTTTAAAGCCGCTGGGACAAACTCAGAGATATTATAACCTATGTTATGCTGATGGTAAGTCCAAAAGCAGTGAGAGGGTGTGGCCATCGTGAAAAAGGGAAGGGGGGGGGGGGGGGGATCTAATTTAGAAGAGGCCACAGAGCGATCTAAAGAATCATTCATTTTGGAAGGATTCAGCATGGAATGTTGCCAATTTTTCATGTTTAATATCGCACAAATGTTTGCTTCACTGATTCATTTTCCAAGCTTGAATGGCCCTGAATTGCAAAATATAATTCTCTTTTGGGATGTGTAATCAAGTCCGGGGTATTTCATCAAAAGACCCTTTTTTGTTGTTGTTCAGGATGTTTTTCATTTTTCTTTCATTGAAATAATTTAGTTTTCTTGTGTTTTGTGTGTCGCACCATCCCCCCCTCTCCCCCTTCACTCTTTGAGCCCCCCCCTCTCTATATCTCTCTCTTTTTCTCTCTCTCTCTCTCTCTCTCTCTCTCTCTCTCT
>NW_004798513.1:120136-121151 GCF_000002075.1 Aplysia californica | reverse complement strand
AAACTGAGAGAGAAAGAGGGGGGGGGAGAAAGAGAGAGAGAGAGAGAAAGAAAGAGAGAGAGACAAACACACACGTAACAACAACAGTAAAAGTAATAATAACAACAACTACTACTAAATAACATCAACAACAGCAACAACAACAACAACAACAACAACAACAACAATCACAGCGACAACTGTAAAAAAAAAATAATAAATAACAGATACCAGTCACGCTATTGGAATTATTGATGCCTGTATTATTTTTTCGATGCTCTTTTTTCCAACAGTAAACCAGCGTTACATAAAGGATTACCCCACTTCAAGCTGAGTTGGTTGGCGACCCAATACTGCAACAACATCGACGGACGGACGGACGCTGAGTCGTCTGAGATGGGAGCATCTCTATGACAGAGACCAGAGAGCTCTAGAGGCCGGAGACCAGTGTAGTGCATGCATTACGCACGATACAACAAGAAACAAGAAAACCAAAGCTGCTCTCTCTCCAAGGCCGCGCTTATGAGGTCAAGAACGATATTAACTGGTCTGTCCAAAAGAGGTTATGGAAAAGAGTTCTTGGCAGTGATGTCCCCCACGTAAACGAACGTGGGCTGTGTTTGATACGTGTGACGTCACTGCTGAGAGCTCTAGTATATATATATAAAACCGCTTTGGGTCTGTCCTTATGGATGAAAAGTAAAATCTGTGTTGTCCTTGTGGAGGAAAAACTGAAAGACAAAGACAAATTGAGGCTAAGAGGCCAATCTTTGAGATGTTTATTTATTGATGATGAGCTCAGTGGATGAATATTATTATGTTTTGACTGCCGCTTGGTTTAAAGACCCGTACTTTGTAATATGCTTGTTTTGTTATTAATATCAAGTAGTCTGTATTCAGAATGAGTAAAAATGTGGGTGGGGTGGGAGGTTGGAATGGTATGAACCTGAAAAGATAATAAGCTGTTTTAAAAAAAACGTTTAAAAGAGAGAGAGAGAGAGAGAGAGAGAGAGAGAGAGAGAGAGAGAGAGAGAGA
>NW_004798513.1:118232-120036 GCF_000002075.1 Aplysia californica | reverse complement strand
AGACAGACAGACAGACAGACAGACAGACAGACAGACAGACAGACAGACAGACAGATGATGGTGAGGGTAGGTTGGGGGAAAGGAGATGATTCTCGAAGAGAGAGAAGCTGAAATATGGACGACGTTGATGATCTTTCTGTGTACAATGGCTTTGCTTTAGAGTCCGCGTTTTGAGAATGTGGAAGTTCTTTCCCCTGACTTGGAATGTAAAAAATGCCTCAGCAATGTCATATCATTTAATAATGAGTTGGCATAACATGTTTGATCTATCTGCAGTATTTAAAAAATTAGTTTATTTGTTCATTTTTATTTATATATTTATCTATTTATTTATTTATTTATCTATTTACTTATTTATTCATTTATGTATTCATTTAAGTGTCTGATTCGAATCAGACCCTCATGGTATCTCAGATGTGGTGTGTTGATACATTTTCTCAAAATAAAAAAATTTTGAATACTGGCATAAGAGAAAATCAGTCTGGGAGAAGAACTAACACAGACAAAGCTTCAAAAGAGATGATTGAAAGCTGAGTGCAACGTGAGAGCAGAGTGCATCCATTGAGAAATTATTTTTGTACTGTATGAAAAATGTGCATTCAATGTAGAAATCTATGCCAATATTATGTCGTCGTCATGAGTGAGTAACAAATACGTGTGCATTGCCTTACCATACTTTGATATTGCCAATGACTTAGGGAAGGTAGTTAGCGTGTGTGTACAGTTTCAGTCGTGTAATTTAGAGTATATTTCCATGTCCTTCTAAACTGTTTTGTGCCATTTATGCAAGCAGATATTTGTCAAGACACGGTGGGATCAGGCGCTCGTCAATTTAAGGGCATATTGAGCTAAACTAATTGGTGTCCTTAAATCTCAAAGCATGACCATTTCCCTTGCCCTGGGTGAACAGTTACCCGTCTATCTTGAATAGAAATCGAGATATTTGCGATCAAAGGAGCTGGAAAAGGAGAAGGGGTGTTTCTGTGGTCAGAATGCGGGAAAATGGCCGCTAAATTCTGATGACATCTAAAGCTGTGGTGTCCTTAAAAACTACAAATTTCCATTTTTGTCTTTTTGATTAATATATTTGTTTAAAATCCCTGCAGGAGTGTATTATATTGTTGATTTTTTTCAAATTCCTTATTTTGACGAGCTCCTGGTTTGACTAAAATGCCACATAATATTTAATATTTTTTCCCACAATGAAGACTTCTGGGGAAAAAAGCGAAATTTGACACAGTAAAAAATATTGAAGACTTCTGCCTTTCTTAAAAGTGTTCATATGGACACCTGCTAGCATGCTGCTTTCTTTTCAGGCACGAGTGTTTTGAACATGTCACTAGAACATGACTATGGACGTTGTTTTTTTTTTTAAATAGCATTGTTTGACAAAACGAAATAAGCCAAAACAACAGAACTGATCGTAATGGATTATGGCAAAAATTGAAAGTGGTGTCAAATGTCATTTAACTTTTTACTCTTCCAATGCTATCGTTCCATATTTTCACTTCTCTGTATAATTACTGTATCCTCAAGGTTTCGAATTTCAACATTTCTTATAATTCAAAAAATGTTTTCTAAGGTCCAATTATACCTTTTCACTTCCCGGACGGTGACTTGGGTAATGGGGCAGATATGGTACTAAACGGCCATTCCTTCATTTAATAAATCTCATTTTAAAGGTGCACCATTTCATAGATTGCGGGGGGGGGGGGGGGTATTTTGTTTGATTTTGTAAAGTTTGGCAAAGTCAAGGTGTTTTTTTCTTTCTTTTAAACTGACAGCCTAGTTACCTTCAATATTC
>NW_004798513.1:114505-116092 GCF_000002075.1 Aplysia californica | reverse complement strand
CGAAGGGGGACAACGACCTCCTGCTGCTGCTGATGAATCGTCGTGAACTAGGAATCCTCAAAGAGCGACATGTGTAAATCCTGGCTCTCTCGCTGTACCGGCTCACAACGCCATACATTTTTCATGCTGCGTGAATGTAGGTTAATGTTGAGGCCGTTCTTCGGGTGCCAGGGATCAAAGAATCTTCCCCACGCACACCGCTCCTTCATTGGTTACGGACATGCGCACAAGTCAAGAGGTGGGGGCGTTAATTGCTGGAGTTAAGAGTATTGTCGCGAGTTTGGGGAATTGATTGGAGAGATAAGATTTTCTTTACAGGTTCAAGGGTACTTTAAAAAGGAAGATGAACAATATTATCACTTTTGTCGCTTGTTTTTTTTTTTTAATTTTATTGATTAGAAAGCTAGAATTGTCTGACAAGTTCAAGGGAACTTCAGAGAAAGAAAATAATAATATATTATGTATTATCAGTATTTTCGATAGTTTTGAATTATGATTGGAAAGCTAAAATTTTCTTACATGTTCAAGGTAACTGTAGAAAAGAGAACGAACAAAGAATTTTTGTGTCGTTAGTTTTGGATATTGATAGGGGTGCTAAGATTTTCTTACAAGTCCAAGGGTATTTTTGAAAAGAGGGAAATTAATAATATAATACATAATATTGATAGTATTGTCTCTAGTTTGGGGTATTGATTGGAGAGTGAAGATTCTCTTACAGGTCCAAGGGTACTTTAGAAAAGATGGAAAATAAGAATATGTGAGGCAGAGTGGTGGAATCAGGCTCTCATCAATTTTTGGGCATATTGGGTTATTGGTTTCATCTTAAAGCTTGTTCATTTGTCTTTCTTTCACTGGAAAAAAATTATCTATCCATCTTCAATAGAAGTGGAGATATTTTGGATTGAAGGAGGTGGGGGCCACCTGGTTTAAGAGGTAAATTTAGCGAGAAAATTGCCGCCAAAACTTGGAAAATTCCTAAGCTGGAGAGTCCATGGAAACTGTAAATTTATATTTTTGAGCCTTTAATCAACGTTTTTCGGTGAAATCCTCAAAGGAATGTGTTTGTAAATGGACTTAAAACGTGTTGAGCCAAAAAAATAAACATTTGATAGAAATTGCTAAGCAGGGAGAAAACTGATTTTTTCTTCGATTTCATTATTTTGACGAGACCCTGATTCCACCACGCTGCCTCACATATAATATTAAGAGTATTGTCACGATTTTGTTGTATTGATTGGGAAGAGAAGATTTTTTTTTACAGATTCAAAGGTACTTTAGAAAAGATTTTCTTTCAAGCCTTATGATACTTTTGAAAAGAGGGAAAAGAATAATATAAACTTTTTTGTCGCTAGATTTGGATATTGATTGGAAGGCTCAGATTTTCTTACAAGAATTCAAGGGAACATTAGAATAAAGAGGGAAAACGATAATGTTATAATAATGTATTTAAAGTATAGTCTCTAATTTTTGGTATTGATTGGAAAGTTAAATTTTCCTTGCAAGTTCAAGGATACTTTAGAAATTAACACTTTTGTTTCTAGTTTTGGATATTGATGGGGAAGATGTGTTTTTTACTTTATTTTTTAA
>NW_004798513.1:103528-114405 GCF_000002075.1 Aplysia californica | reverse complement strand
CTTTTAAACTGACAGCCTAGTTACCTTCAATATTCTCAAATGTTTTATGTTCATAAGAGTTATCTTATGTCACGGAAAAGACGTTTATGTTTGAAAGGGGGAAGGGGGAAGGGGGAGAAAGAGTGTGTGATTGTAATAAAAATCAACTCGCAAATATTTGGATTCTGATAAACATCGAGATATGTAACATAAGGGTGAGCTTTTACACATAGCCCATGTCACTCTCTGGCCTAGTAGTGTAGGGGTTAAACTCGTAATGGAAAGAATATTTTGCTTTCTTCTCCACAGGTTCTGATCCTCTTTAATATGAATTCTTCTTCTTTCCCTAACCGTTTTTTAAAACTGTCTTTGGTGATGGCAGGGGCAGGTTTATACCATCGAACACTAAAACTTCTAGAATACTTAAAATTGCGAAGATTTTAACCCTTTTACTACCACAATTGCTACAAAATCTTACGGAGAAATCCGAGAAAATCTCAGGCTAGGCAGTAAAGGGGTTAAGTGCATGGTTAGGTTAAGTAAAAAAACAAACCCCACAAGATTCTCCTGAACAGCTCACAGACATTTTGCTAGTAATGCCGTACCTCTTACGGTAACATCCAACTACTCACCGTCAGACCTGACAATGGCTAGATAGCTCGTATTGACCAAGTAAAATAGCAACAGAAAAGATAACTGCAAGAAAATTCAGTGGTTTGTTGTATTTATAAGAACTTCAATCAATAAATGTACCCGTATTTCCATTATTTCCTATTTATTCATCATGGGCCTTGAAATTGAAACCAAGACCTTTCTCCTGTCTTTTCTGACCGTAGAAATCAATAATCATTCGTATATTTTTTTTCTTGTCTATCTTCTTGACCTACTCGTTAGGTGTGTGTTTTGCCTTTTGCATTGTTATAAATAAAGACTCCAGTGGCAAAAACTAAATGTTAATGTCGCAATTTTTAAGTTCTTTTCCTTGTTGTATTGTCTAAAAGACAAACTTTCTCCTCCGCAAATTATGAGCCAACAGATAACCCAATTAAGCTCTGTGCTATGTAAGGTATAAAAAAATGCTGTACTCTTTAATGTATAATTCTTCTTCTTCTTCTATCCCGTGGTTGGGGCAGCCGTTGGGGCACCACTGCATTTGAAAACCAGCTCTCGCCATCTATTGTTGTCCTCTGCTCTCCTCAGATTGTCACCCATCGTCTTTCCTGTCCACTCTGTAATGTTGTCCTCCCATCTCCTTCTCTGCCTTCCTCTCTTTCTCTTTCCTTTCCGTAATGTATAATTACGAACTCTTAAACTTCGAATTTCCGGGGGGGGGGGGGGGGGGTTGCTACTTTCTTCAAATGTAACTTACAGCTTGGTTTTCCACTGGAGTCTTTAAATATAATCATAATAATAATATTTTAACAGTTTACTGTCTCATTCACGGTGCTGGACATGCCATTAATGATATAATAATATTCCCTGTATATATTCTACATTCTACACATAATACGTGTGTTGCATTTGTGTTGATGGGGAAACTAGATTTTTCATCTCTTCATCATAGAAGAACGTATTCAGGACGGGGATGGATAGAAGTAGGTCAAGACAGGGGTGAATGTAGAAAGTTGTTCGTGGTTTTACAAAAAATCAAAAAAATCACATAGATCTAAGATTTAAATTGTGTATTGCTATTATAGAATATTAAGCGTCTGGAGCGTGAATTTTTGGAAATATAAATATCATTAGTTAGGAGAGAGATATACGAAGTGTATAATATAATATTAAACTATTGTCGGCTCAATTTCTTGTACAACCCTCCCATATTCTTATGACCATAGCTACATTAGATAAGATTAAACTCTTTTTGTTTTACTCCCATAAACTATTATGGTATTTCTAGTTAATTTTGCTAGGAGAGAGAATGAGGGAGAGGAGAGAGAGAAAGAGAGAGAGAGAGAGAGAGAGAGAGAGAGAGAGAGAGAGAGAGAGAGCGAGAGAGAGAGAGAGAGAGATGGGTTATAACGTCAAGGCGAAACGGATAATGGGGATTTTTTTTTTTTTACTTGGACTAAGAGAGAGAGAGAGAGAGAGAGAGAGAGAGAGAGAGAGAGAGAGAGAGAGAGAGAGAGAGAGAGAGAGAGAGAGAGAGAGAAAGAGTGAAAGAGAAAAACAGAAACAAAAAGAAAAACCTCACGAAGGGGGACAACGACCTCCTGCTGCTGCTGATGAATCGTCGTGAACTAGGAATCCTCAAAGAGCGACATGTGTAAATCCTGGCTCTTTCGCTGTACCGGCTCACAACGCCATACATTTTTCATGGTGCGTGAATGTAGGTTAATGTTGAGGCCGTTCTTCGGGTGCCAGGGATCAAAGAATCTTCCCCGCGCACACCGCTCCTTCATTGGTTACGGACATGCGCACAGGTCAAGAGGTGGGGGCGTTAATTGCTGGAGTTAAGAGTATTGTCGCGAGTTTGGGGTATTGATTGGAGAGATAAGATTTTCTTTACAGGTTCAAGGGTACTTTAGAAAGGAAGAAGAACAATATTATCACTTTTGTCGCTTGTTTTTTTTTGGATATTGATTAGAAAGCTAGAATTGTCTGACAAGTTCAAAGGAACTTAAGAGAAAGAAAATAATAATATATTATGTATTATCAGTATTTTCGATAGTTTTGAATTATGATTGGAAAGCTAAAATTTTCTTACATGTTCAAGGTAACTGTAGAAAAGAGAACGAAGAATGAAGTCTTGTGTCGTTAGTTTTGGATATTGATAGGGGTGCTAAGATTTTCTTACAAGTCCAAGGGTATTTTAGAAAAGAGGGAAATTAATAATATAATACATATTGATAGACTTGTCTCTTGTCTGGGGTATTGATTGGAGAGTGAAGATTCTCTTACAGGTCCAAGGGTACTTTAGAAAAGATGGAAAATAAGAATATGTGAGGCAGAGTGGTGGAATCAGGCTCTCATCAATTTTTGGGCATATTGGGTTATTGGTTTCATCTTAAAGCTTGTTCATTTGTCTTTCTTTCACTGGAAAAAAATTATCTATCCATCTTCAATAGAAGTGGAGATATTTTGGATTGAAGGAGGTGGGGGCCACCTGGTTTAAGAGGTAAATTTAGCGAGAAAATTGCCGCCAAAACTTGGAAAATTCCTAAGCTGGAGAGTCCATGGAAACTGTAAATTTATATTTTTGAGCCTTTAATCAACGTTTTTCGGTGAAATCCTCAAAGGAATGTGTTTGTAAATGGACTTAAAACGTGTTGAGCCAAAAAAATAAACATTTGATAGAAATTGCTAAGCAGGGAGAAAACTGATTTTTTCTTCGATTTCATTATTTTGACGAGACCCTGATTCCACCACGCTGCCTCACATATAATATTAAGAGTATTGTCACGATTTTGTTGTATTGATTGGGAAGAGAAGATTTTTTTTTACAGATTCAAAGGTACTTTAGAAAAGATTTTCTTTCAAGCCTTATGATACTTTTGAAAAGAGGGAAAAGAATAATATAAACTTTTTTGTCGCTAGATTTGGATATTGATTGGAAGGCTCAGATTTTCTTACAAGAATTCAAGGGAACATTAGAATAAAGAGGGAAAACGATAATGTTATAATAATGTATTTAAAGTATAGTCTCTAATTTTTGGTATTGATTGGAAAGTTAAATTTTCCTTGCAAGTTCAAGGATACTTTAGAAATTAACACTTTTGTTTCTAGTTTTGGATATTGATGGGGAAGATGTGTTTTTTACTTTATTTTTTAAAACAGTTTTTTTGGTTCAAGGGTACTTTAAGAAAGAGGAAGAACACTATTAACATATTTGTCGATAGTTTTTGTATATTGACTGGAAAATTAGAATTGTAATAATAATAATAATAATAATAATAATAATAATAATAATAATAATAATAATAATAATAATAATAAATAGCATTTGTATAGCGCATATCCCCGCTCAACAGCAGGCTCTATGCGCTTTACACTATATTATTACCCCAGCAGACCATAGAACACTCCGAAACATTGTCAGCTTCTCGGGAAGCATACAGTGCAAGCAGCTGATTAAGCGCTCATACACTAACAAACTGACAAGATCTTTCGCTGTCTATAGCCGGGTACCCATTCCCACCTGGGTGAAGTGAGGAAAATTCGTTAAAGGTGCCTTTACCAAGGACACAACGTCGGGCCCCTGGCGGGATTCGAACCCACGACCTTACGGTTGCGAGTCCGAGAGCTTAATCACTAGGCCACCGACGGCACTAAATTGTCTTACAAGTTCAAGGGAACTTTCGAAAAGAGCGAAAATAATAATATAATATTATGTATTATCAGTATTTTCGCTAGATTTGGATTATGATTGAAAAGATAAGATTTCCTTACGGTACATGTTCTAGGGAAATGTAGAAAAGAGGTAGAACAATATTATCACTTTTGTCGCTAGTTTAGGATATTGATTGGAGAGCTAAGGTTTTCTTACAAGTCCAAGGGTACTTTAGGTAAAAGAGAAAATACTAATATAATATTAACAGTATTGTCGCGACTTTGTGGTGTTGATTGAAAAGCTAAAAATTTCTTGCAAATTTAAGGATACTTTTAAAAATGAACACTTTTGTCTCTAGTTTTGGATATTGATTGGGAAGAGAAGATCTTTTTTTAAAAAACAGATTCAAAGGTACTTTAGAAAAAAGGAAGACCAATATTAACTTTTTTTCTTCGCTAGTTTTGGATACTGATTTTGGAGAGCTAAGATTTTCTTACAAGCCTTATGGTACTTTTGAAAAGAGGGAAAATAATAATAATATTATTATAAGTGAGGCAGCGTGGTGGAATCAGGCTCTCGTCAAAATAATCAAACTGAAGAAACTTGCATTTTTCTGCAGGTTTTTGCATTTTTATCAAATTTTTGTTTTTTGGCTCAACACCTTTCAAGCCCATTAAAGAACTCATTTCTTCGTGGATTTTTCTGAAAAAAGTTGATTAAAGGCACAAAAAATGTAAATTTTCAGTTACCACGGACTCTTAAGCTAAGGAAATAACTAATCTTTGGCGGCCATTTTCTCACTAATTTTACCTCTGAAAACAGGTGACCCCCGCCTCATTCATTTGCAAATATCTCGACTTGTATTCAAGATAAATGGATGTTTTTTCATCCAAATAAAGACAAGTGAATAAGCTTTAAGATGGTTTCAATAACTCTACATGCCCCAAAATTGACGAGAGACTGATTCCACCAAATTAACTTTTTTTTTCGCTAGTTTTGGATACTGATTGGAGAGCTAAGATTTTCTTACAAGCCTTATGGTACTTTTGAAAAGAGGGAAAATAATAATAATATTATTATAAGTGAGGCAGCGTGGTGGAATCAGGCTCTCGTCAAAATAATCAAACTGAAGAAACTTGCATTTTTCTGCAGGTTTTTGCATTTTTATCAAATTTTTGTTTTTTGGCTCAACACCTTTCAAGCCCATTAAAGAACTCATTTCTTCGTGGATTTTTCTGAAAAAAGTTGATTAAAGGCACAAAAAATGTAAATTTTCAGTTACCACGGACTCTTAAGCTAAGGAAATAACTAATCTTTGGCGGCCATTTTCTCACTAATTTTACCTCTGAAAACAGGTGACCCCCGCCTCATTCATTTGCAAATATCTCGACTTGTATTCAAGATAAATGGATGTTTTTTCATCCAAATAAAGACAAGTGAATAAGCTTTAAGATGGTTTCAATAACTCTACATGCCCCAAAATTGACGAGAGCCTGATTCCACCAAATTAACTTTTTTTTTCGCTAGTTTTGGATACTGATTGGAGAGCTAAGATTTTCTTACAAGCCTTATGGTACTTTTGAAAAGCGGTAAAAGAATAATATTATAATATTATTGACAGTATTGTCGCGAGTTTGAGGTATTGATTGGAAAGCTAAGATTTTCTGAAACGTTCAAGGGAACTATAGAAACGAGGTAGAACAATGATAACACTTTTGTAGCAAGTTTTGGATATTGATTGAAAAGCTAAGATTCCGTTACAAGTTCGAGGAAGCTGTATGAGTAAGAGAGGAAGAACAAAAGAGGTAATTGTAAGGAGATACCTACATCTGGCAGTGGATGGGCAACGCCTAGCAAGAAAGACTGAAAGAATATTTGCGTGGGTTTTTAGTGTGCTATTTTTGTCTGATTGTCTATTTGTTGTTGTTGTTTTGTTTTTGGTTGTTTATTGGTTGTTTAGTGTTGTTTTTCAGTTTTTCTTTTTGCTAGGCTTCATTTCATTTTGTAAAACAATAAAACGAAAGTGTTTCTTTTCTTTCCGTTCATTTGTTTTCTTCCAGTCTATCTGTCTCTTTTTTTTTGCACTAAACGGGTGTCATTGTGTGAGAGTGGGCTTCTCTTTACTAAAACAGAATTAAACTAATTAAAATATGGAAGCTAATTCTTACTCATAGGTTCGATTCAAATCATGTTATATCCATCGGTTTTGTTTTTTTGTTCACTCATCTCACTTAATCAGTCTTTGTCAAAAATGCTAAGAAGATAATACAATAAATAAACTTTCCTTCTTCAGAGATTCAATGAAACCTAATGTCTTTTATTGTTCGAAGTAGGGTGAGTAAACGTGAGTTCAATAAATTATTGAATTCCTCCTCCCTCACCACTCTCTCTCTCTCTCTCTCTCTCTCTCTCTCTCTCTCTCTCTCTCTCTCTCGCTCGCTCTCTCTCTCTCTCTCGCTCTCTCTCTCTCTCTCTGTCTCTCTCTCTCTCTCTCCGTCTTTTCTCTTGCCCCCTTCCCACCCCTCCATTACTCTAACTTATTTCTAATCAT
Source organism: Aplysia californica (assembly GCF_000002075.1). Taxonomy (NCBI): domain Eukaryota; kingdom Metazoa; phylum Mollusca; class Gastropoda; order Aplysiida; family Aplysiidae; genus Aplysia; species Aplysia californica. Next base: position 107,605 of record NW_004798513.1, on the reverse strand, counting down.
CATCATTATTTTTTAGATTTATATTTTCTTGTGACTTATTATTACTGTGATCATGTTGTATATTTTCCGTTTTTTCTGTTTTTTAAATATTTTTGTGGCTTTTGGGTAGCTAGAAAAAGGAAAATGTCCTTTTATAGTGTAAAGAGCATAGAGATTACTGTTGGTTGGGGATATGCGCTATACAAAGGCTATTCATTATTTTACTATTGTTAACATTACTACCAAAAGCTCAATGTTAATGCAATTTTATATGAATTGCAATAAGAAATCACGAGCTTTGTAAATGACCTCGACCAAAAGCTCTAGATTAATGACACGTGTTATTGTGTGGTTTGTAGTTCCGGGTATTTCTGCGCATGCGTCCAAATTCTGCTTCAACGGTGTGAGTGGACACATGTAAGCTTATCTTCGACAAGTTCTTAAAATATCCTAGGCCCAATAGGCAAAATTGTTCACGAGAGAGAAAATACTGTTTCAATTTTTATACAAATGTTATGTATCTTTTCCTACTAATAATTTAGATTTACAATTTGAATTTTGACTAGATCTAAATATTCCACGAGTATGTTCAACGGATACCATAAATTAAGAAATTTTATTTTGTATGTTATTCAAAATTTAGGGAATAATAATAATAATAATAATAATAGTAATAATAGTAATAATAATAATAATAATAATAATAATAATAATAATAATAATAATAATAATAATAATAATAATAACAACAACAACAATAACATTAATAATAATAATAATAATAGTAATAATAATAATAATAATAATAATGATAATAATAATAATAATAATAATAATAATAATAATAATAATAATAATAATAATAATAAGGTATCATTTGTACGACGCTTTACAATCTATATTATTATACAATTTTTACCCCAGCAGACCAGACATCCATTCTGAAACAATCTCAACTAAAACATCTGAACAGCAGGCCAATTTCGTTATACTCGTAGTGCATGCAGTACCTGCTACGGTAACATCAACTTCTCAAAGTCAGTCAAATTATGTGGTGTATCTATCGATTTCTAATTAAGTTCGGCTCCGGGTAACCAAGTATCTTAATCTTTTAATAACCTCCTCAGCATGGCATGTCACTTTGATCCTTCTTCATGAGAAACACCATATCAAACACAACCCACCCCCCCAAAAAAAAATAAATTTTTTAAAAAATAAAAAAATAAAAACCCCACCCCCCAAAAAACAACCCCCCCCCCCCGTCTTAGTAATGAGGTCGTAACCATTAGAATCAATTCCCCACAATAAAACTGAGATAACCCATCAATGGGGATGGGGAAAGGGGTTAGATAAGCTACAAACCTGTCAGTTACGCACAGGGAGAAAAAAAAAGGACATGAGCTGTTATGCCTCCACCCATTAAATCCCCTCGCTCCAAACACCCCCCCCCCCTCCCCCTTTCCGACCCAAATTCCTGTCTCTCCTTCCCTTCCATTTTAGCTTTGCGTGCAGACAAGACATTGTTATAGCTAGCTGATCTATAATACCAAGGTGAGTAACCGGGTATCCTTGAAGTTGAAGTCATCCTTGCTGTGGCGTCACTATCCATTATTGAGGGTTGAGATCGGTCCGCGTTTGTACCTGAATCATTGAGAAGTTAACAACAGCATCGGTTTTTTTATGTTCAGTGCGTTTAAGTCAGTTGTTTTTTATATTTGTTCCTTTTTGGTGGGGGTTTTTTTCAGTTCTCTCGTAGTTTATTTTTTAAAACCTGTCAGCTTACGAACCTTACGTGGATTTTTCGAGAAGCTGCGTGACTAGAAGAAGGTGAGATAATGGTGACGTGAATGTCTCCTTTGAAGCGCTCTGATTTGGCAGTGTCCCGTGTTACTTAGAACACTTCTTTTTGATTCGTAAAGAGGAGGTCTGCAGCAGAAAAAACAGAGTTTTAAGTATTAAATCCTGGAGATCCAGAAGGAGCTCTTAAATGGCACTTCTTTTTGTTCTAGGCTTTTTAAAAATTGTTTTTGTTTTAGGTTTTTTGTGATTAAATTTTTTAAATTATTATTCTTTTTCTTTTATTTCCTTTTTTTTTTGGGGGGGGGGGGGTTGTTTTTAAAGTAAACGTTATTATGTCCCCATCGACAATATTCAGTTCGTTTTGAAAGCGGGTTTCGACCTTACCTGTCGGCCGACCTAGGTTAGCGAGGAAACAACATACCAGCAAAAAGACCGAGAAACTCGATGATATTTTTTTCTTTAAAACTTATCCCCACCCAGAAATCGACCTCGGGACCCTTGCGTGCTACGGCCTGACCGTTTCACTACTCACACCCATGTCTTCCTTTTTTTGTGTGAAAGAGAACAAAAGGGTAAAATTCGAACAATGTCAGAAATCCGGATTTCATGATTCATTCCGGAAAATCGGTTCCTCAACCTTACGCCAAAATCGGTCTCGTCCTCCTTCTGTTTCTCTTTCTAAAGACCACAACTTCTTAATTCTTTATTTCCCCTTCCCGATCATGTTGCTCCTTCTCAGACCCCCTCCCCCCCTCTCTCCCTCCCTCTCTCTCTCTCTCTCTCTCTCTCTCTCTCTCTCTCTCTCTCTCTCTCTCTCTCTCTCTCTCTCTCTCTCTCTCTCTCTTTCCCCCTCTCTCTCTCACTCTCTCTCTCTCCCTGCAGTGAATTGTGGTGTTTGTGATCATAACGAGTTGCTTGCTCTAATTTCCGTTACTTTACTTTACTACTCTTTTGACCATGCTAGCGATACTACGTACAACACTGCGCTCACCTATAGGTAGGTAGGCCTATGGCTTTATTTCAGGGGGGGGGGGGTTGTGCTGCTCTGCTCAAGGTACGACTTTTTTGTATGGCTGTGTGTGTGTGTGTGTGTGTGTGTGTGTGTGTGTGTGTGTGTGTGTGTGTGTGTGTGTGTGTGTGTGTGTGTGTGTCGGTGGGGGTGGGAGGGGGGTGAAGAGGTGTATATAAGGTAAATCCCAACGAGTTTTGTCGTTCCAAATATAAAAATATAGCATAGCCCTACTATTGTATTCACGTAATCTAAAAGTTCCACCTGTACGCTACTAATTATACTAAAGGTCTAGTTGAGGTCTCCATTCCGAACTCACTTCACCTACTATTCTCATTCAGAGTGTCCACTCTCTTTGGGGCAAACATACGGAAAGGGGAGGGGGGGAGGGTCGCCTTGACCTCATGTACCAAAGATGATTTTAAGTTCAAAGAGATCTCTTCTTAACCTTTACTACAGTTACAAGGGGAACTAATATATCTGTGTGAACAATAGAATTTCAGTTCTTTTAAATCGTAAAATGAGCAAATAACAAACTGAAAAAGACACTGACTTGAGAAAAGGGATAAAACGCAGGTTCGGGGAGAGGTGGGGGTGGCGCGTGAGAGGTGGAGATCTAAGAACAGATGAGGGGGGGGGGGTATGCTGCTCTTTGCATTTTATAGAAAAGAAAAGCTGATTGAATTATAGCCAGTGAACGCTGATAACTTATTTGTTTTGTACAAAAACACTGTTTCTCCATTTGCACGTGCATACATCTTTTTGAATTATTACACTTTTTTCTATGCATCTGATTGTGTATAATAAACATTGTCTCTTGTGAATGCTGTCTTTTGTCAATTCAGAAATTGCTTTGCAGGCCAATAAACAACGGCTGGTTACAAGAATCGGTGTTGTCATTAATCTTTCTAGCTTTTAATAAGAAGCTGCAAGCAATGCTAAATCAATATTGTTTGCTTTATGAACATTATAATGTTGTTGTTTTTTATTGGGGTTGGTTTTCTTAAATTTTTCAACTTGTAAATTAAGTTTTGCTCTGATGAAATAAGATTAGAATCCCGATACGGGCTGAATTACGTTATGATTTTAACATTTCAATACAAAATTTTCCTAAAAGAATTATTTTATGAAAAGATGAGCATCTAATCAAACACAGTTTTTTTCTTTTCATTTATTCCTCACACTTCTGCACCTTCATCATCTCCTCCTCCTCGTCGTCGTACTCCTCGTACTCTTCTTGCTCCTCCTACTTCTTCTTCCTCTTCTTGTTCGTGTTGTTCTTCTCCTTC
>NW_004798513.1:100186-102320 GCF_000002075.1 Aplysia californica | reverse complement strand
CCAAATATAAAAATTCAAATTAATATTAAAAATAAAAATCCCCGTTAGCCTTGACATTTTCCTCACTTTCTTGGGAAATTCATTTTTCTTTGCCTACTTTAAGACATTCCAACTGAATTTGACTCAATCATTTAATATAATATTATGTTTGAAGAGCTTTATCTTGTGCAATATCAAAACACTAGATAAATATGACCCATGATTCCATCGTAGTTACCTGAAAACACCAGGTAACCATGTGTGAGGCATCGTGGTGAAATCAGGCGCTCGTCAAAATAATGGAATCGAAGAATGGGCAATTTTTGTTTATTTGGAAATTTTAATTGATTTTTTCGTTGAAAATGTTGGGCTCAAAGTAATTTATATCCACTTTTAAACACATTCTTGCATGGATTTTACTGATGAAGATTGATCAAAGTCACACACAAATTGTAAATATATAGTTTCCAAGGACACTACAGCTTTCGAAGTCCTCAATCTGAGGTGTCCATTTTCTCGTGAAATTTATCACTAACACCACGCTACCTTAGATTTATAATGTTCTATCTGACACATTGGTCGTTTTGAGTGGATTTCCTCAAAATCAAAAGCCATAACTCCGAGGTCAAAAAACCAATTTTAATGTTCTATCTGCTCTATCAAAATCGTAAGATTATTCAGAGTCGTTATTTAGATATTCAAAGAATTGGATTCGGAAAAGCTTGACATGTTGTAAAGCTCAAAATAGAACGTTCTTGCTTCTATACAAATCAGCACTAAACATTGATGTGAGTCTGAATCCACTTAAGAAACCAAAAAAAATTAAAAGAAAACTCTTCCTGATACACCTTGGCGTTCGTTGCTGTAAGCTACATGTATAAAACAGTATAAAAAACAGTTATCAAAAAGGTAAATCTGACACTTTATTTTACTTCTTCCAGACACATTTTAGCCTTTGCTGTTTTAAGCTACACGTATAAAACATTTATTAAAATGGTAAATCTTACATTTCATTCTATAACATGTACTTCCTGACATAATAAGGAAGTCATTGGTACTTGTCGTGTGAAAATAGTAATCATAAAGATCAACCTAACACTTGACATCATTGACTTCTTCCTGGCTATAAATAGAGTTACCGTATCAAAAAAGGTAACGCTGACACTTTATTTTGTACTTCTTCAATTTGACTTTACTTTTTCCTGCATTTATCAAAAAGGTAAAACTGACACTTTATTTTGTACTTCTTCAATTTGACTTTACTTCTTCCTGCATTTATCAAAAAGGTAAAACTGACACTTTATTTTGTACTTCTTCCTGCCTATAAAAACATACATAAAAAATATAAAGCTGACACTTTATTTCATTTTTTCCTGACACACTTTGGCGGCTGCATTTTTTAAGCTACATGTATAAGAATAGTTATCAAAAAGATAAACCTTACATTGAATTTTACTACTTACGAACACATTAATTGCTTTAAGTCACACGTATAAAAACAATTAAAAAAACAAAAAACCTAACACTTGACTTGACTTTTTCCGGACTATAAAATCAGTTAGATCTACCAAAAAGGTAGAGCTTACAATTTATATAACTTCTTCCTTACACATTAAGCTGGTCGTTGCTACATTCATAAAAACAGCTATCAAAACGGTAAAGCTGACACCTTTTACTTCTTCCTGACTATTAAAACAGTTAGCAAAAAAGGTAAAGTTGACACTGTATTTCACTTCTTTCTGACACACTTTGGCGGATGCTTTTTTTTAGCTACACTTGTAGAAAAAAACAGTCATAAAACATGTAAGCCTAACACTTTCTTTTACTTCTTCTTGACTATACATTACAATTATCAAAAAGATAAAGCTGACACTTTATTTTACTTTTTCCTGACACATTAAGGCGTTCATTACTACATGTATAAAACATTTATCAAAAAGGTAAGCCTAACACTTTTTTTTTACTTCTTCCTGACTATAAATTACAATTATCAAAAAGGTAAAACTGATGCTTTATTTTAATTCTTCTTGACAATAAATTACAATTATCAAAAAGGTAAAGCTGACACTTTATTTTACTTTTTCCTGACACATTAAGGCATTCATTACTACATGTATAAAATAGTTATCAAAAAGGTAAACCGAACACTTTCTTT
>NW_004798513.1:97378-99478 GCF_000002075.1 Aplysia californica | reverse complement strand
AGTGAGATGAGTTGAGATGTTTGTTTTTTTGGAGGAATATTAAAGCTGTAAGAGGTCTAGAGATTTGAAAAAAATCCTGAGAAAGGTACAAAAGGGGCCTCAACGCCGAGCGCGCGCGAGCACACACACACACAAACATACACACAAACACAAACACAAACACACACACACACACACAAATACACATACAAACACTCACACAGACACACATATTGAGGGGATAAAGAGAGAAAGAGATAGAGAGAAAGAGACACAGAGAGAGAGAAAGAGAGAGAGAGACAGACAGACAGACAGACAGACAGACAGACAGACAGACAGACAGACAGACAGACAGACAGTGAGAGCTATAACAGACAGACAGAATCAGAAAAAAAATTTAGAGTAAAGCAGTCAAACTTAACAATGACACCCTCCAACCATCCACGATAAATAAGGTATCGTCCTTCAACAGGAATAAGATTTTTTTAAAGTCTGGAAAACAAGACCAAAAAAAAAAGATCACTTTTCATAATTGAAAGGCTAGCAAAATAGGTTCTAAGTCATCTTGAGATCGTTTTGTTTTTTTTTTTTAAAGCACAAAAACCACAACAATCAATCAATTTAACCAAACAAGCAAAGAAAAAAAAATAACCAGCTGGTCTTCAGCATGATTTGTATTGTTGACTTTCGGTAATCTGTAACCGTCATAACTCTGATTTAAAGCCACCCAGTCGTTTCATTCCAGCTAATTTGTGCAGTCTCCATTGATACGTACAGTTACACGAGAGCTCAATATTATAATACTATAATAACAATTAAATTATTATTATTATTATTTATTATTATTATTATTATTATTATTATTATTATTATTATTATTATTATTATTATTGTTTTTATTATTGGGAGGATGATGATGATGATCATCATCATCATCATCATCATCTTCATCATCATCATCATCATCATCGGGCCTATTTTTATTTAGCAAAATGTGACTCAGGCTCATTATCTATCTGACCCCTTCAGTAACAATGTAATAATATACTGTACCAATGCATGATGGATCCTCCCCGCTCCACGTATAGTTGGCCTGGCACACCCTGAACTTTGACCCTTGAACCACGAGCTTCTCTCGACACCTGTACGTGCAGGTTGTGCCCACGCTCACGTGCACGCCCTGGGGACAAACAGAACAAAGCAAAACAAAACATATAAATGACTACTTAAATGGAAACATGTTTAAGATAGTGACGATGATGATGATGGTGATGATGATGATATTGATGATGATGATGATGATGATGATGATGATGATAATGATAATACATGTATCAAAAACAAATAAAAACATAATAATAATAGTAATAATAATAATATTGATAATAATAATAATAATAATAATAATAATAATAATAATAATAATAACGATGGTGATAATGATGATGATTATAATAATAATAATAATAATACTTATTATTATTATTATCATTATTATTATTATTATTATTATTATTATTATTATTAATTTTATTATTATAAAAATAATAGAAAGAATAGAAATGATAAGAACGGCAGATGCAAAATAATTATGTATTTATTTATTTTCTTAAATTATTCATTTATTTAGCAATTTCTTCATTTATTTATTCATGTATTCATTTATTTATTTTTGTCTAACAGTGTTACAACTTGATAATGTGCCCAGGACAACTGATTGTCAGCCCTGTTTTCCTAAACGTCTTTCTGTAACGTGATACTGTTTAGGCATATGTGAGGCTAAAAATTAGCAGGTAGTTCAGCGAACTATGACCTAAAACAGACTCCTGCTCGAAAATAATACAGTGTAATGTACTTTTTAAGGGTGCTTAGGAAAGATAAGAGGTCAGGATTATTAACTATTTACTTTGTTTGATTTTTAACATACATTTATTCATTTATTTATTTATTCACTTGTTAAATATCTTATTTTTGTTTCTATTTTATGTTATAAAATTTATTTTATTCTTTTTCTATACTTTTATTCTAAATTGTTTTAATTTTAATTAGGTCTAATTAGTTAACATTGTGTTCATATTTTTTTCCAAAAATTTAGGGATTGGGGGGAGGGGGGGGGGGGGG
>NW_004798513.1:90142-97278 GCF_000002075.1 Aplysia californica | reverse complement strand
GGGGGGGAGCTTAACTTTAGAAACACATCGCTCTGTCTCTAAGCTGAGTGGAAAGAAAAAAACAGACAAAGAAAAAAAAGGAAAAAAAAGATACTACTCACATAGATGGCGAACAGTTAGACTATGGAACAGTATCCTTTACTTGTACTTGCCAATCCTTTCATAGCCAGCACACACTTTTGCCACATTCAAGAAGCTAAAACAATAATAAAATGTTTGTACCTCCCACCTATAAAAGGTAGGCCTATTTTTATGCGGGGCATTTACCCTATCCATACACCCTGGGGTAATTTTCTACCCCTGGGGTTGTACTTTTCACATTTTAGAATACTTCTAATACAAAGATCTCTTTGAAACTTTAAGTATTTCTCAAAAAATCATTTTGACAGACTGCTATGCAAAGTGTAGGCTACGGATCGGATTAACGAGTAAATATCCTCTTTTGAAAGTGGTGGCACAGAGTTTCCCACGTCGTAAGGATAAGATAGTAAAACACGACGTACAGATAGGGTTAAGTGGTGGCACAGAGTTCCCCACGTCATATGGATACGATAGAAAAACACAACGTAAGGATAGGGTTAAATAACACCTATCTCTATCTGGATGTCCCTCCTGCTACCACCAAAATTACCAAACCGCCCTCTGATGGGTGATACCCAAGGACCTTACTGTAACCTCCTTGGAGATACTACGGATACCACCCAGACTGGCAAGCACACCACTAAAAGGAACCATAGTAAGCTTAAATACGACGAGGCCTACAGTTCGCTATGATAAGAACCAATGGCACCTTCGAATGTTCTATAATTTATAACCTCCAGCATAGTAACATAGGAACACATTAAGTAGACCGATATGTATGTCAGGCTACAGTTGTTGAAAACACGAGTTCTATAATAAAAGGTAAATCACCGCATACTGTAACAATTGTATTCATGCTGGGCTCAATGGGGATATTTTTTGGACAGCCTTGACAGCTGTTGTAACAAAAACTCCTAAAAGTGCGAGAAAGCTCTCTGCTCGCATAATAGGCGATGTATTATGAGTGTCAACTTATCAAATTTTAACACATTGCTAAAAAGAGCCCCCCCCCCCCCCCAAAACCCCCCCCAAAACAAAAAACAAAACAAAAAAACATCAACAAACAAACAAACAAACAAATAAAATTAAATTAAATAAAATTAAATTAAAATAAATCAATAACAAATTATTTAAAAAACAAAAATAGAAACACAAAATATCAATAAATAAATAAATAAAATTTAATAAAATAAAATAAAATGAAATAATTGAAAATGATGGACCAAGAATAGAACAGTAAACTAGTATTTAGATCAAATGTAAATAAAAAACGGAAAAAAAATTTAGCAGCGCCCAATAAGGGACTCGAACCCTTGACCCTCAGATTAAAAGTCTGATGCTCTACCGACTGAGCTAACCGGGCTGCTGATTTTCAGTGCGCCTCGTTTTGGAACGTTATCAAGACTCGGCGGAAGATTCAAGCGATCTAGATTTTGAGTGGCGTTGGCCAACAACTTGATCAGGACGGTTGCTCTCAAAGGTAGGCTTATAATAAGGGAGTCTTATTTTCAAGAATAATATATTTGTATTTGCTGTACCATCGGCTTGGTTTTACCTAAAATATTAGAGACGACTTGATAGCTGATGGATCAAGATCAGATACATCTTTTGTTGCGATTTTCTACGGCACGGACTGCCGAAGAATAATTTAGAAAGACTACAAGTACAAGTCGCTCGGAGGTTTTTAGTTTGTGTAGACCCGAAAAAGACCCTGTCTCCAGTGAGGACTCAAGGATACCATTTTTTTTTTTAAATATGAGGGGAACTTTTAGGTGGTGTTCTAAGTCAGCCCGAGATGGGGTGATTAAAACCATCCTTCATAGTCACCAACTAGAATCAACAGTAGGCCTACTTCCGTATAAATACAGATCTGGCTTAGTTAGGTTTACCCACTGCTGGGGTGACATAAGTAAAGCTAGGCTACTGCTACTGCCTTCTAAATGTCGTTTATTGTATATAGGAATATAGATTCTAGGTTATCATAGTTCCAGTAGCACTCCTCTCTCTCTCTCTCTCTCTCTCTCTCTCTCTCTCTCTCTCTCTCTCTCTCAATTCCTCCCTCTCCTCATATGAGGGTACTAACATGCAGACAGCTAGTATTATTTTACGTACACTTGGACAGAAAACCACTTTTAATCAGGAATTCATTAAAATGTTATTCATTATTATAAATTCATTATTTGGAAACAGAATATAAACGATAGAAATGGGTGCCAGCGTTATATCTGTATTATATTGTGGGTTAGAATTAGCTGAAGACCAAAAAGAAAAAGCACCGTCTACATAATGCCAAAAAGACACTGTCAAATAGATCTAAACCTGAGTGTCTTGGGACCTGGGACCGTTGCGGACTTTTTCCTTCTACAAGCATTTGTTGCAAGGGAGGTAATCGTGAAAAAAAGCTGCCCATCTATCGATCTAACAAATTGCTGCTGCAGGAGTTTTTAAACATAATATTGTTATTGTTATATAATTATAATCCACTGGTTACGTTTCTAGTTTCAGCGCACAACAGTTTCTCCAACTGAATGTCTCGGAATGCTACCTAAAGTTTGCAGCTATCAAAAACCGCAATTTAATGTCCAGATGTTTCTACCTGCTACCGATCATAGAGTTATTTCCTTTTTAAACCTAGATCTAGTAATATAAATCTATGCTTCCGATATAGATCTATAACCTTTTACCTTACAGCTTATCCAGACGAATGTTAAATCAATCTTATGCTGGCACACCGCAACAAACAGCTCCATCACCTTCACCAAACAATAACCACCACCACAACCACCAGACTGTAGGGCCTGCCACCGCTACAATCGCAGTCACCGAGATCAACATAAATTAAATTATCAACAACACGAAAAAAAATAACTATACGAACACCCCCCCCCCCCCTTTCCCCATTCTCGTTGTCACGGACAGAAGGTGCAATGAGACAATCAATTATGCGCACATCACAGCTAGAAACTGCACCAGCATCACCGAGCAACAACAACAACAACAACAACAACAACAACAACAACAACAACAACAACAACCCTACAAACACAAAATCAACAACAGCAATATTCTCATGGTCGCGGATTAGTGCAATGAAGACAATTAATTCTATTGCCCCCCATAACATGCTCACCTTACAAAAAACAACAACAGCAACAACAACAATATCAACAACAAAAGCAGCAACAACAACAACAATGACAATAACAATAACAACAGCAACAAATCTAATAACAATAGCAACAACATCATTACCATCATCACTGTTGTTTTTGTTGCTGTTGCTGTTGCTTTTGTAGCTTTTATTGCCGTAATTTTGTTTTGTTTTTTTGTTTTGCTTTCATGTTAGGTAGTTGTTCTTGTTGTGGATGTTTTGCTATTGCTCTTTTTTTATTGTTACTATCGTTTTTGTTACTAGGCCTATTATTATTATTATTATTATTATTATTATTATTATTATTATTATTATTATTATTATTATTATTACAAGTATTACTATTGTTGTTGTTGTTGTTACTGTTGATGTTGTTGTAGTTGTTGTTGTCGTTGTTGCTGAATTATTTTTGTCAATTTTTAATTAATCTTTGTTTGTTTTGTTTTTTTGTTTTTTTTTGGGGGGGGGGGACTTACCTTATTCATGAGATTACACTCTCTGGTGGTAAAGCGTGAGAATCTGGGTGCCTTGATCAATGGACAGTGAGTGGGCACACACGTGCGCCCGTCGGGATCCAGCACGTGCCCCTCTCTGCACGCGCAGTGGAAGGAGCCCTCTTTGTTCACACAGATGTGCTCACACCCACCGTTGTTCCTGGCGCATTCGTTCACGTCTCTGGTGGTGGGGACGAACAGACATGGATGGGTGAAAGAAAAAGAAGAAGTTCTTAATTTTAATAAAAGTTTTATGGCACAAGTACTTGCAACACAAATTAGTCTTATATCCCGAAGGTTAGAGGTGTTATTAGAGAGTAACATGCAGAGAAAATTAGGATGAGAGGTAGGAACGATAGATTACAAATGTTATATAATATAACGCATTTCTTCCAGAAATATGCTCAATACGCTTTACAATTATTAGTTGTTTTTTTAAGTTTTAGCAGAGGTTTTACGGCACTCGCAACTGCATAAGGTCATATGAGCGCCAGAAGATTAGAGGCGTTACAAGAGAGTAACAAACATGAAAAAGAAGAAGGGGAGATAAGGACGATAGATGTTTGATTGGAAAAAAGAAGCAAACCACATCAGAGTACCCGCCAACCACACACTTTACAATTATTTTTAAAAATATCAAATTTCCAGTGGCGAACCTTTCCTTCCCTACATCTCCCCCTTCTCCCCCCTCTCTCTCTCTCTCTCTCTCTCTCTCTCTCTCTCTCTCTCTCTCTCTCTGCCTCTCCACCTCCCCTTCCCCTTTTATTCTCCTTCCTTCTTTTACCACTTAATCACTCTACAGTTTTACACATACATTACATAGAAAGAAAGTTTAAAATCTAAGCCTTTATAACATGAACTAATAGAAGTAGGTAGTAACAATTATTCATACACCATTATTATAGACCTCACCTGCACTTGTCTCTCGTCTCTGGGTTACCTTGGTAACCAGGGTCACAGAAACAATCCAGCAACGACTTCGTGGCTTCCTCGTTGGTCGTCATTCCAGAGGGACAACTCTGGCAGGACAAAACGGAGTCCTTTTTTCCTCGGTAAGTTCCCTTGGGACATGCGTCGCAGTGTTTGCCTGACTTGGAGTACCCTGGCTCGCAGTCACAACGGAAGGAGCCGGGGAGGTTGATGCAGACCTGCTCACACAGTCGCCCCGTGTTACACTCGTTGATGTCTGCACGTGAAAGACAGAAAGGGGTGTGGGCACAATAAATCATTGTTTTATCAGTTGACCCCTCCCCCACAAAAAAATAACAAAAATATATACACTATATATAAAAATGATTTTTTAAAAATACACGAAAAAGTAAGAAAGGGGGAGGAAAAACACACCTACACCCAAACGTAATTCAGAAAAAAGGATAAAAGAAAATGAAAAAAAAAAAGACAAACAAAAAATTTTTAAAAAAAAATAAACACAAAAAAACTAAAACAAAAAACACACAAACAAAAAAAAAGAAAGAAAAAAAAAAAGAAGAGAAAAAATAATAGGCCTAGATCTATAAGAAATAAAAGTGACGAAAAAAAGGTAAAGACAGGACAAAAAGAGAGATTAGAAAGATTACAAGAAGGAAATAGTAGAAGCTGAGAAACTAGAAAAAGAAAAAAAATATACAGATTCTCTGACGATTATTCAATTGTTGAACTGTTGTGGGGATATACTATATATAAGTAGTTCAACTCATTTTTTGTCGTTTTAGAGCAGTTAAAAATGAAATTTAAAAAATATATAATAAAAGAAATAAAACCAGATACATGTGTGTGAAATTTTAAAGTACCAGTTTGAAATATTAGGGCCTATGTATTCAAAATTATCTAACATTTCATCCCTGGCCTCTCCATCAGGAAAACGATAACTCAAAGGTCTATAGTGTGGTCAAAAATGCGTGGCTACTTATTGTCAAATATCTCTTCAACTACCGTATCGAACATAAACTCTCCAGCTTTTGTACTGTGACTTGTATCAATTTGTCTTAAAGGATCAATATTTTTGTAAAGACCTGTTAGCTCTGTTTTAGAAAGTTCCTTAATAAATAGGCCTACTAATAAAAAATCTTAGTGGGTGCTTTCTACTATTTTAAAAGGTTTACAGCTGGGACAATATCACTTTTAAAAGCAAGTCTGTCATTCTTTCTTATCGCGAGATTATCTTTATTGAACGAATGTTTTGAGAACTTTTAGTGCAAAAAAAGTGTTCACTATAAAATATGTGTGTGAGGAGCGGGAAGAGCTGTGAACAATTCTATTATCCGCGTGAAGGAGGTTTCTAGTATTTTATATAAATTCAAGAAGAAAAGTTTTTTATTAAATCTAGCCTCAATTGTTGTTGAAAAATATGATTAAGTTAAGACAAATTGAGACAAACTGATGTGCAAAGTATGGGTGACATTGATTCTCCCGTTATAAAGATATTTGAGGATAAGTTGTGCCTCGAGTTTTTGACCGCACAATAGTTAAGGTGACCTGCATTCTGAACGCCCTTGACCTACTACGCTCATTCAGGGTCTCCACTCCCTGTGGGGCCGACGTAGAGGTAGCCATGACCCCATAATGTGACAGACACTTTTAAAAATGGAGGTTTCAACTAGACTTTTACCCTAGATAATAATATAAAAGTGTCGTGTGATAAAACGTGTCTGTGGTGGAGACTGTAGTATCGAACCTTTCGTAAAGTAATTTTGTCGTTTCCGTATGTCTTGTAAACCAAAAGGGGATGTGACACTTTACATTAATGTTTTATATGGTTTTCAAAAAATATTTTCACATTCAAGGACCTCGCGGAGATTAAATAGAGACTTGCAATCACAAAATCAAAATTGAAAAAAATGACATCCATCTGGAATGGACAATTTCGTAAAAATAGAAAAATAAAATGTCTTTAAAATACCATATCCCCCCTTCCCCCCACACACAACCCCAATTATACCCCATCCCCTCACTTCTAATATATGGATGCGGAGCATGGACCAACAATGGGCAAGATAAGGAAATCAAATTACAGCTTTAGAGAAATTTCACATGTTATAAAAGAACTCTAAGATTACCCTGGAGACCAAAAATAAAGAATGAGGCAGTGCTAAAAAGAATACGTAAATCTAAACACAGACACACCTAAAAATTTTAATGAAATGATACTAAATTACTTTAAGCATATCAAAACCCAGTGAGGAAGCATTTTGAAACCAAAGTTTGAAGGCACGAGAGAAAGTGGGAGACCTAACAGCAGATGGGAACAAGGCACAGAAACTATGCCTGGAACCAAACCAACAAGCAAGCGGAAAGGCAAGAGACAATGGTGTTTTATTGCCGAATGAGCAGAAAAGCAAATCCAACTACTGGAAAAGCGAAGAAGAAGAAGAAGAAGAAGAAGAAGAAGAAGAAGAAGAAGAAGAAGAAGA
>NW_004798513.1:85222-86229 GCF_000002075.1 Aplysia californica | reverse complement strand
AAGACAGGGGGAAGGGGTGGGTGGGAGGAGAAGAAAGGCAGGAGGTAGAGGGGGAAGAGTGGGGGGAGGAGGGGGAGGGAGGACTCCATTAGCTTAGTTGGTATCCTATCTCATGCTGGACTAGGACTTCGGATGATCCTGATTCGAACCACAGACTGGGCGTTCTTAACTGATTTTGGGACATTTTGTGGCGTGGTTAAGGCTCTCTACCCATTTGGGTGCGTTCCATCAAAGATGGATGTTAAATTCGGAGGCCTTACCTCTTAAATAACCTAATTGTATTGATAAGGGCGTTCAGTCTATACACTTACACATTTTAGGTGGGAGGGGGGAAGGGGTGGCGTGTGTTAGAGTGTGTGTGTGTGTGTGTGAGAGAGGGGGGGGGTCACAAAAGACGAGACCTTTGCTCGAGCCCAGAAGGACAAGGTTCAAACTTAGAACATTTAATGGCTGGGGACTCCCCCTGTAACTTACTCCACGTACTTGTGTTAGTAAGAGTTTTTCGGCACGTGCAACGCAAGAAGGTCAAAGTGTGCCAAAGAATAGATTAGAGGTGTTACAAGAAGAGTAACAAACATAGAAAAGAAGGAGAAGAGATCAGGAAGATAGATGTTTGACAGGAAAGAAGGAGCAAACCACACCCGACCACCCCACGCCCACCACCCACTCTATTATAAATCAGCGCTTGCTTCCCTAGGTGGTATCACGCATGAGAGGGCGATTTTTGGCAATTTTGGTGGGCGGTGGGGATCACACGGTTAGTGACATGGCTTCCTTAGAATCACAAAGTTCTATCTGACATTTTTTGATGTTTTGAGTTACTAAGACCATGGGGACATAAGCTAAATGTTCTATCTGGTCTATTAAAATTGTAAGATTATTCGGAGTTGTTATCAAGATATTCAAAAAATTGCGTTCCGAAAAAGCTTGCCATGATGAGAAACTCGAAATCTTTGACGTTATATTTCTCAAAACTAGGTACTGAGCAGATAGAACTTTGTAATTTT
>NW_004798513.1:68589-69862 GCF_000002075.1 Aplysia californica | reverse complement strand
CCCCCCTGAAATGACACCTCCCGAATCCACTAACAAAATCAAGTTCTCACCTTCACACGACGTGCCATCGTCAGCGACCTGGTTTCCGGTCGGGCATGCGCAATGGGCACTTCCGATAGTGTTGATGCACTCGTAGGAGCAGTTCATCTTCCCGGTCTGGCATTCGTTTGTGTCTGGTGACGTAAGCACAAAAGACACAATATAGTGTCAGGTGAACTGGTGATATAAGTAGAACATAAGTACACAGGACACATAGCGTCTATTAAACTGATGACATAAATATAAACGACAGGTCATTGTGTCTATTAAATTGGTGACATAAGTACACAGGACATTTGTCATTGTGTCTATTAAACTGATGACATAAGTACACAGGACATTTGTCATAGTGTCTATTAAACTGGTGGCATAAGTACACAGGACATTTGTCATAGTGTCTATTAAATTGGTGACATAAGTACAAAGGACACATATTGTCTATTAAACTGGTGACATACGTACAACAGACATTTGTCATAGTGCCTATTTAACTGGTGACATAAGTACAAAGGACACATGATGTCTATTAAACTGGTGACATACGTACAAAGGACGCATTATAGTGTCAGGTGAACTGGTGATATGAGTGAAACATAAGTACACAGGACACATAGTGTCTATTAAACTGATGACATAAGTACACAGGACATTTGTCATAGTGTCTATTAAACTGGTGACACACGTACACAGGACACAAACTATTATCTTAAGCTGATATCCAAACCTCATTTCATTCTCGACAAGAAGACGCCACTGGTAGATTCTACTTCTTTTACTTCTTTTCTTTCCCTCTATTGTTTTTGTCCCTCTGTTTTATTTTTTCCTGCATTAAATGGCCGATATTGTGTCGATGTGCTCCGTTTTACCTATACAAAAGAAATGGTTTCTCAATCTAAAAACAAAACAAAAACAAAACAATAACAACAACCGGCATTCTATCTCGTTCACATGCACAATCTGAACATAGATATCTAATAATAGATAAATGTTTCTCAAATTATCAAAGCGTAACACGAAATTTTCATGTTTCTCAATTTAAAAGAGAGAAAACGTCATACCCTGACAGGCAACGGTTCTTTTCGGGTCGCCATGGAAACCGTCGTCACACAGACAGTCTTCAACGGACAAAGCCAGGCCATCTCGCGCATGCGCGTAGGCCGGACAATCTTGGCAGGAGGAGGAGTCGCGGTCAAAGTACTGGGTGTGGTTACACTCTGGGAGAAGGTGGGCGGGG
>NW_004798513.1:66067-67690 GCF_000002075.1 Aplysia californica | reverse complement strand
GTTCACACCATCGCTTACCCCTACAAGAAAATCCGTCATCTGCGAGAACAAAGCCCACGTGTGAGCAGCTGCACATGAAGGAACCCACGGCGTTGGTACATCGGTCTTCACAGCCTCCGTTTACCACGCGACATTCATTCACGTCTGAAAAATACGTACAGTAAACACAAATATTATATTAACGGGATTTGGTTGTGAAAAACAAGACAGGATTTGCTGTGTGGTTTGAGTCAACAAAAGAACTTTGACACTAGGCAGGTGATTAAGTTTGGTTTGGTTTTCGTAAGCGGTTTTACGTCGCTTTCAACAAAGTTAGGTCGAATAAATGCCTAGAATGGATGTGTAACTACTAGAGACAGAAACATACAAACAAACAAAAATTAGGACGATAGATTTTTTACTGGGAATGAAGGGGCAAACCACACCAGAGCACTCACCAACCATCCACCGTTATTTAGCGCAGGAAGAAAGTATGAAAGAAGAGTCAGAAACAACAGAGGGAAACACACAAAAAAGTAGAACCTAATGGTGCATCCAACGGCCAACCGGTTTGGAAAAGGTACATCTACATTATTGCGTTCCTTTGATCAATGTTGAACAGCAAAATCCTAACAGAAATGTGTTTTTGAATTGACGTAAAAGGCTTTGAGCCCCACCCCCTCCCCCCACCAAAAAAAATTTTTTTTTTTAAATTTAAAAATCGAATACAATTGCCCATCAGGCGATAAAATGTTCGTTTCTTCGTTTTCATCATTATGACAAGCGCCTGATTTCACCACTGTGACGACACACAATTATACCTTACATCGTATTTTATTGAAATCTTGCTCAGCTTTATGAATATTCATATTGTTGCTATGTTCATTCAAGTTGATCATCTCAACACTCCCCCCACCCACCCTAGGACATACAGTGACCCACCCTTTTAGCCGCTCAAATGCTACTAGCCCGACGATTTCACCCCTGAGCGTCAGAAAGAATAGATTTGCGTGTGTAAGGCTCTTTGAAAATGCACATGTTCTGAGATTTAGGTGAATCAGATAGCAATGTTGCATTTTTTTTTTTACCATAATTGTTTTGAGAAAGCAATACACAAGAACGTCTTAACAACATAAATCAAGTGTTTGAACCCCCCCCCCCAACAAAACCCCCCACAAAAAACAACTAACAAAAACCAACACTCTTTCGCGACCTCAGAGCTTTCTTGTCTTGTCTACATTTTTCACAACTGTGAAAACAGTTCATTACAAAGAGTGAACTTTAGAAGAAGTCACATCTTCAATGTTAAAAAAATGGAGATACGACAAAAAAGCACTGATGTTGCAATTTGATACGTCACCATTGCAGGAGATGCCGTCGTCATCTATGACGTAACCGTCGTGACATGCGCAGTGGAAGGTTCCGGCTGCGTTTTCACATGTCTGGACACACCCTCCATTGCCGTCTGCACATTCGTCTTTATCTGGAGGGAAATGAAACAGATTCAGTTCGGTGTAAGGCAGACAGAGATTTCAAACTCAAATTACCCGGGGTCCACTGGATGAGCTTAACCCTATCCGTACGCCCAGGGGTCATTTTGTACCCCCGGTGTTGTATTCCTCACATTTTAGAATACTTCTAGTA
>NW_004798513.1:64547-65698 GCF_000002075.1 Aplysia californica | reverse complement strand
AAATAAAATCTTAAAGATTAATTAATAAATAATATGGACATCGAACCCATGTCGTGTATGTGCAGACGGAGAAAAGCCAAACAATAACTGTCAACATCATCATCGTCGTAATCCTAAATATTTTACTCATTACCATTATCATCAGCAGCAGCAGCATCGTCATCATTATTTTGTTCTCATTTTTGGAGGGGGAGGGGGAGGGGGAGAGGGTGCACCTTGGGGAACAGTTTCAACAAGCTAGTGCAGTATTCGACAAAATAAGTCTATAACAATCTATAATAATATATTATGATCTTTCACATACTTCTAAAGAGAGGTAAAAACGAGTAAGTTTATACAGTTCCTATGTAGGGTTTGAAAACTGCCGTCATGTCAAAGTTCGGTGACAGAGAAAAATAATTTTGTTTTACTTAGAGTTTTACGGTACATACTCAATTAGGTTTTATAAGTTCCAAAGATTTGAGGTATTGCAAGAGAGTAACAAGAATGGAAGGGGGATAAATGTGATATATTATGTTTGACAGGAAATAAATAGCAAACCAAACCAGGGCATCCGCCAGCCGCCCACTAAATGTGATTTAATCAAATAGTTTGTTCTGAAAAAAATTTTTTTTTTAAATTCACATCAAAATATAAAAATGCGGCTACAACTAGGTGTAAAGCGCTAAAAGAGAATTACTACTGTAAACGACTTTTTAAGTAAAACGTCATTTATCGTCCCGGCATAAAGGAAAACGCTGACATTGTGTTGTTCCCGAAAACGGTAAGAAAAACAAAAATTATGTCGTGTTTTCTGCTTCATTTCTTTTCCCTTTTTTCAACAACAGCATGAACTTAGAAGGAAGCTTTCACATCCACATATCAAATGAAGACATAAAGCCATATAGATCCATACATACGGGGATTAAAGTGTATTAAGACAATCAGCTTTACAAAAGTCGCCGTTTACTTTTCTTCATTAGCAATAGTAATTTCTCGCTACCCCCTGTGGCTACCCCCTGTGGCTACCCCCTGGGCGGGCTAAAATCTCAAGGACAAATACAACATGCACTGGAAATAATAATAGTAATAATGCAAAGTATATTGCGCATATTCTTCTGTCGCATCAACAGAAACGTTCGAAGGTATTCGCGGTTAAACTTTTAATTAAT
>NW_004798513.1:61478-62980 GCF_000002075.1 Aplysia californica | reverse complement strand
TGTGTGTGTGTGTGTGAGTGTGTGTGTGTGTATGTGTATGAGTGTACGTGGTGAAACACCAAATCCATGTGCCAGGATCTAGACAATAAAGGTGTGTCTTATCTTATCTTACAACACACGCATTGGCCAACAGTTGGCCAACCATAGAAAACTTGCATCTCCTCTCGAGGTTCAACGGCAGCAGAAGATGAAAAGGTAACGGTAAAAATATCACCTTAGCATGCATAACTTAGAGGTTCCCCTCAGTGAATAGGGTAATTTTCCCAGTTCTTTTAATCAACTTAATCAACACATAGAAAGAGATCAAGGTGCAAAGTTGTTCTAAAAGCAAACCAAAACGGAGTTGGCAGCTTTGGTAAAATGATTTTCTCCAGTCATCATAGGAGAAAACTAATCAGCAAAGACACATCCTCATATAAAATCATAGTGTTATTTTTTGAAGCAGTGTTTCTTCCACACAGCCCATCCCAACTCATACACCTACGTGGTAGCCTAAATTCTTTGCGTCAGCATCATATTATTGTTATTCTCAATTCACCGTACACAATAACACTTGAACTGATTCACCTCAAATACATAAATAGTTCGTTCATCATTAACTGATGGTGAACTTAACCATTCAAGGAGGAAGAGAGATCGTCTGCCTCCCTTAGATTTGTCATCCGTTGGGTGGCCTCCGATAGATGACAACAAATCTTCACTCCTTTCGGCTCTTCGCTTTCCTCAGTGTGTCAGGCAGCTCCATGGCTGTCCATTCTGGGATGATATCCTCCCATCTCTTCCTCTGTCTGTCCCTTCTTCGTCGTCCTGCCTGTACCACAGTGTCTTGTAGAATGGTTTTAGCTTTTATCAATCATTCGCTTTACCGGATAAAACTGCGATCGAGCGCCAGCTATCCTGAGGGAAAATTCGGAGGGAACCAGCTACTAGATGGTTCGATTAGTCTTTCGCCCCTATACCCAAGTTTGACGATCGATAATGGGGAACGCATGGCAAGGCCATACCATTTCAGCTTGCGTTGCTTGACCAATGATAGAAAGTCGGTGTAAGGCCCGATTACATTTCTTATGCGTAATTTCACTTCTTCATTGGTGACATGGTCTATGTATGAGATGTCAAGCAGTTTACGGAAGCGTCTCATATCAACTGCTCTAATTCTTCTCCCAGTGTCTGTCGTCAGAGGATCAGGACTCACGTGCATATAGCTGTGACGCACCGTTTCCTAAAGTGTTTTTTGCTTGTCTGGCTAAACGTATGATTAGGCATTTAGCTAGACCTTCTTGTGGCTTCACTCATGACTTTCAACTCCATGGCAAGAGAAATTATTCAGAGAAAGTGCGCGACATAAACTGTTCAGACAGACCAAGAGACATGGAAAAAGGAAGACACAATATTTACCCCGGTAGAATAGAGGGGGGGGGGGGGGAGGTCGATAATGTATAGAGAGGTAGCCCCATATTTCAGTGGCTATACCGCAAGATCTGAGACATCCAGTTCTGCAT
>NW_004798513.1:57066-58792 GCF_000002075.1 Aplysia californica | reverse complement strand
GAACATTGCAAGGACAGAAACCGATTATACTATACATAAAACGTGTCAGCGTTTACACATACCAGTGCATGCTATTTATTGCTTTCTTTTCACACTCTGCGACGCCGTAAAACACCTACCTGCCCCCCCCCCCCCTAAAAAAAAAGAAAAACAAAACAAACCCAGTCAGCGCTTTCTACCCATGGTTGCTACCCCGAGCACCCGGAACTAATGAATTATCTTTTGATTATATTGACCTCATTTGAAAACATGTTCAAACCTTTTATAATAATATTATGTTATTGTTCCAGAACGACAATTTTTTATCTTCTCGTCGTAAAACATATTATCTTTTTTATTCCTAAAGATCTTGGGAATTATACGTTTAAGACATACAGATAAAAACCACCCCTTTACATTCAAACGAAAAAAAAAGAATATATTATTATGCAAATTAAAGGCGATAAACTTTCGTACAGGGCGAGAAATGTTTCGTATGACTAATTCTGGACGGGAAGTGACGCCGTTGAATTTACTGCGAGACAGAATTCTGAGGGAACTCTTCCGTGATGCTTAAAAATGCTATAGAAATCCCTAGGTACAAAAATAATGTGTTTTCCACATGAATATATTGTTATTTAAAAGTACACTGCAAATACTTGGAGTAACTTTACAAAATGAACTATTTAAGTTTGATAAGTAGAAAAAAATTTAAAAAAAAAAAAAGAATTAAAAAATCATACTCCACTTTGACTAACCTAAATCGAAATCCATGGATTTATCAGAAGGGAATTGTTTCAATGACAATGACAATGACAATGACAATCTTTCTTTATTCATCTCGCAGGGAGAAATTTGTCTGTCTTGGTTGTTAACAATGGCAGTAGTTTCATTCTACTTTGTCAATATAAATCAAAGCCTGATTAATAAATGTGCGAAATTGTATACGTTTTACGTAAGAGGCGGTACCTCCAGATTCAACGCCAATCTCCGATAGGATCGATCCATAATATATGAGGCAATAAATGTATAGGTAGATCTTGTCCAACTTAAAAAAAACATCATATTTTTTTCTCAGATTACTCTTAACAGTCAGAAACCGATTTTCATCAAACTTTTATCAGTAACCTTTTATCACTTTGCCTTAATTATATATAAATAAATGGTTCTGTTCCGAGTAAGAATAAGTAATATTTTCCCTTTATTTTTGTTAAAAGATAATTTATTGAACTCAAAGATGTGATGGCTCAAAGCGTGACACGTAAAATTATTTTCTAATCTGACTGTAGAACCAGCAGTGGACTACCCCTGAGATCTAACAATGGAACTGACAGCTGAAGAGAAATGCCTCGTTCGACAAAACTTAGAATAGGTAAATGGCTTATTATTCTCTTCCATCTAGTTAAGTTCCTTTATCAATCTGCAGAAACCAGATTTGATTTCTCAGCCCAATAAAGACAAAAAATGGACATTAATTAATTAAATATGCAGAAATGCATAGAAATATTAAGAAATGATGAAATATGAAGCAGAAAGAAAAGGATTGAAAGTTGATGGGGTGAGATACGTAAAAAGAATTTCGACATTGCTGAACTGTGGGAATATATGAATACTTCGCGACTTGAAAAAAATGTGAGCTGGCCTGAGAGTGAGTCATCTAGATAGAAAGAAGGATAGAAAAACAGAGGGATGAGATAGATAGATAGATAGATAGATAGATAGATAGATAGATAGATAGATAGATAGA
>NW_004798513.1:51377-53715 GCF_000002075.1 Aplysia californica | reverse complement strand
TTTCTCTCTTTCTCTTGTACACAAATACACACAAATATGCACACACACACGCACATACACACACACATATGTACAAACAATTTACCTGTTCAGCTGGTCCAAAAAGGGTAGGGTAATGCGTAAACTGGTGCAAAAAGTATGCACCTTTTCTTCTGAGATACTATTATATCTCACGTATCCCGAGTCGGCTTAGATACGCAAGCTCGCCTTCTAAAATGAATGATCTAAATCGTGTTGATGTGGACGTTAAACGCAAACACAACAACAACAAAAAAAACCACCGATTATGTAAGAGAAAATAATTTCCCTTCCACAAAATCCAAGTCTGAAGCTGATGTCAGCAGGATACCCGCCAACCGCCCGTACGTCGAGGTCAAAGCACGGAAGCAGTTTCCGGTTTTGAATACAAATGTTATGTCTCCCTATGTTCCTTTTGTCCGCTGTTTCAGCCAAGGTTTCTGCAGCCACTTTATAATACCGTATTTCATTCTTCGGCCATGTTTGCTTCCACGCTACGTTGGATCAATTCAGTCTGAGCATATCCTTTCAGGGCGTCCTTTATGCGACTTTCAAAGTTGTAAAGATGAAAAGGAAGTTTAGATTTAATATCCCAGACAGACGTTATATAAGATATTTATGCGTTTTAGGGATGAGGTGTGGATGGGAGTTGGGAGGGGTGGTCAGGTGTTGATAGCTGGAGGGTGGGGGGGGGCTGAGGTGGCAAGATGGAGTTGCAAGGGGAGAGGGGGTAGCAAAAGGGATGGTGGGTTTGGGGTGGGGTTGTGTGCGGAGGAGGGGGGCTATTTCTCATGAATAAGTTATGTATGTTTGTCTCGTAGTCTGTCCTTGCCTCTGCGTAGTCATGCGTCATGGGCAGCGGGAAGAATTTCCATAGTGGATGATAAAACTCTTATTTATCTGATTACGTCTACTTGTAACATCACCAGGACTTTTTCATTACGTCTAAAACATTCGACACTTTGTTGTTTTAGTGAGTGTTTTACGCGCGTGCAACACAATAAGGCCATATTGAAGTACCGAACATCAAATCGTTACAAGAGAGTAACAAACACAAAAAGGAGGGGAGAAAAGAACGATTGAAGTTTGATAGGAAAGAAGGAGCAAGCCACACCAGAGCACCCGCCAACCATCCACATTGGACACATTCTTTGAGAACACATGTATACTACAATGTATTTTATTACCCAACTAGTTGAACTTTATGTTTTCCCTCCTTTATCAGCTGGCACTATACAGTCAAGCAGGGTACACATATTTTTCGACAAGTCGGGTACTCGAATTATTCGGATGAGGTAAGAAAACAGGTCAGCTGAAAAACAGCCATCACGAATGGAATCTTCGGATACCGACTTTGTCCTCCTCGTACAATAAGGAAAATATAAAAGGCCTCACGATTTAGCTGGGACATTTAGGGTTCAGATAAGAATGTACGTCTTTGGTTTTCCATTAGGTTATTGGGAAGTAAGCACCCGTTCCACTTGCCAGCCTCTCCCTACTCATTTGTCACCCCCCTTACACTCCCCTCCTTCTCTCCAAAAGATGGGAAAATATTTTTGAATGCACTAAGTAAATACACAAACTACAGTTTGCACAGTAAATGTATTCAACATGGCGAAAACTCTCTTGACAGGGTTAATGTCTGTTGAGCGGGGAGCGTTTAAAGCTATAAAAGCGAAACTGTTCTGAACGACCACCTGTTGTCAAATGTAAAAAAATGGTTGTCTTAGATAGGCAAACATCTTGCATATGTCATTGTGATATTGAAAACAACGCCAAAATTGGGAGAAAGGGACTGGGAAGTGGTAGTTTGAACACGTGATTGTTTTGGACTAGTGGTCATTATAAGTGCAGACCGTTCGACTGTATTTCCTCGCCTCGGGTCGGAAGAACAGCACAGTCCACAATACAGTAAAGATAACTGTAATAATAACAGTAATAATTTTAATTACAGTAATGATAACGTTAACAATCAAATACGCCCATCATCCCCGTCCATACAATGGACATCATTTAAGAGGCGGACAGTATCAACTTATGTGTCTTGGCAAATTATTTTATTTTAGACATACCATATTGTTATGATGCTACTGAAGATATACCGCGTGATGTTACTGTAGGCTGGCGCATACCCCATGATGTCATATTAGACATATCACAAAATGTTACTGCAGGCATACCCCATGATGTCATATTAGACATATCACAAAATGTTACTGCAGGCATACCCCATGATGTCATATTAGACATATCACAAGATGTTACTTCAGGCATACCCCGTGATGTTACTGAAGACATATCCTGTGATGTTACCGTAGAC
>NW_004798513.1:50180-51277 GCF_000002075.1 Aplysia californica | reverse complement strand
ATAACCAGTGATGTTACCGTAGACATACCATATGATGACAGATATAACCAGTGATGTTACCGTAGACATACCATATGATGACATATATACCCCGGGATGTTACCGTAGACATACCATATGATGACAGATATACCCTGTGATGTTACCGTAGACATACCATATGATGTTACTGTTGACATACCCCATGAAGTTACTGTAGACCTATCCCTGTTTTTTTACTGTAGGCTCAGGCACACCACAAGATGTCATATTAGACATGTCACGTGACGTAAATGTAAGCATACTCTATGACGTTAATGTAGGCATACTTTACGATGACAGACATACCCTGTGATAATACTGTCATAATAATATTAGACTTACCATACGATGTTACTGTAAGTATGTTAATGTTGGTATATTCCGTGATATTACTGTAAGATTACCCTCCTGATATTATTATAGACATATCCCATGACGTTACCCCACTCTATATTATACATACATACCCCATTCAACAAGTTCCCTGTAAAGTGTGTTTTCGCTACCAGGACAGGATGCCACCCAACATGGTAGAGAGATGAGAAATTTCCTGTAACATTCCGAGGCTCGGCGAAGGTGAAACAGGAAGCTGTGTACTTTCTCAAGACACTTTAAAGGACAAAGAGGTTCTTTTTTAAACTCAAGGTAAGCACACAGGAGGGATTTCTCGCATGAATGAACGAGAGAATGAAGAAAGCCTTTCGTGCCTGCCTGCTTGCCTGCGCGTCGGTGAAAAGACAGGAAATGGGTGCACGATAGATACGATATTTCTTTGGTCTAAGATATGTCATCGTACATCAAAGGGTGGGAACCGTGTGTCAGAGCGTTGAATAAACTAATGCGAGTGAATAGCCGAGAAAAACTTTTGTGTTGGAAATAAATGCATATATTAAGTGGAGATAAACGCATATAGTGAGTGGGAATAAGTGCATATTGAAGGACACACTGCTGACGTCAATCACATTTTTCCTTCCGATATACAAATTCTATTTTTTTTTAAAATATATACTATATACAACAATGCGGTCATCTCTTCTCTGAAAGATAGATAGATAGACAGATAGATAGACAGAGAG
>NW_004798513.1:48470-49522 GCF_000002075.1 Aplysia californica | reverse complement strand
GGGGGGGTAAAAGTGGAGACGAATGCAGACGACAGAACAAGGTCAGAGAACAGGAAAGGAGATGAAAGGAGAACACTTCAAAGAAGAAAATTTTCCGCCGCTGTCAGGTTTCGAACCCGGGACCTATTGAATGCGGGATGAACACCATGCATAACCTCAAGACGAGGGGAGCCCCCACTCCTTGTATGAATAATGTGTGTATAAACGATATGCTCTACGCATGATAAGCCTTCAGCAAATTCTAAATTATAATGGGCTTTGTGGAAACGCGTCCAAGGTGAAACATTTCGAAACTGACATTTTTTTCCCTTCTTTGCGTCGTTTAGGCTTTTTTAAGCCTGTTGCACTTTGTTAAAGTGCAATGGGATTTTTGAGGTTTTAAAAAAATATATAGCACTTCAAAATGCGTTTTGTCCACAGGATAATTTTTAAGAAAACAACAGCAAACGTTTTTCGTGTTGTGGCAGTACACAGACTGGAAGAAGAGAACGGGCTAGATCAGGGGCGGCTCGTGGGGCTCAACAGTGGGCGTGAAAAAGTAAGATACATGTATTGCTTTTTGAAGATAGTCAAGGGCGTAGTAAGTGAGATGGTGTACAGTTTTAATATATTTGGGTTGGTGAGGACCTAATGCTTTTACTTTAATTTACTTATTTTTTAAAATTATGGCCGCTTAGATCCTAGAACTGTACGACCGTGCTTTTAGGACGACCCAAGCTGGTCTAGATGGTTTTTTAAATGGTGAAATGGTACAGTTTTAACGCTCCTATCAACACTGTTAGGTTATTTAAGAGATGGGACCTTCGAGTTCAACGTCCATTTCCAAAATGACCGAGCCAAGTGGGAAATTCGTGAAAAGTGCCTTTCCCAAGGACACAATATCGGACCGAGCTGAGGCTCAAAACCCTGAATCTGCAATCTCATGATTACGAGTCCGGTAGCCTAACCAATAGGCTGCCAACACAACCTAGATGGTTTCAGAACACTAAGAAAACATTTTAAATATCCCGGAAAGGCAACTCTAAGAGAATGAGTGAGGGAAATAGTGGAAG
>NW_004798513.1:47098-48370 GCF_000002075.1 Aplysia californica | reverse complement strand
AGATAGATAGATAGATAGATAGATAGATAGATAGATAGATAGATAGATAGATAGAGGGTGGGAGGGAGGGAGGGGTTGTGGAGCACATTCCTGTTCTGAATGCTTGAGTCATAACTAAGTATATTTTCTTCTCCCTATTTAATATTCTATTTCTCCGAACTTTAAGCAGTGAGTGTTGGGTTATTCCACGATAACTGACGGGAGTTTTGGACTATAAATTCTCACAATCTTGACACTGTAACTCAGTATCAATTAATGTATTTCAAATTTAAATGATCAGAACAATTTAAAGACATTTTAAGAATCACTTATTATTAAATGCAGTCATTTGAAAAAAAGTACTTTATGCATAATCTGTGACGTGTTTAGTTTCGGTAATGGACGGGAAAAGTGAGGGGGTTTTTTCTGTTTCGTCTGTTCCCGAATCCAAACGCGTGAGAGAATTTGCACAAAGTACTTTTTTTTTTCAAATGTAACTATAGCTGCATTTAATAGCATTATCAATAAAATGTCATTTGAATGTTCTGATCACTTAAAGTTGAAATAAAGTAATTGATACTGAATTACAGTGTTATCCTTGTAAGAGAGTACCATCCAAATTATGTTCCGTCAGTTGCTGTGGAATAACCCTGTCACGTTCTTGTGGTGAGGACTCAGAAGGGAGTGGGAGGTGCAAGATATGGGGACGAGTGGCGGGGAGTATATTTTTTGTTCTTTGAAAGTCGGGACGGCAAACCCTTATAAAAGCAAACACACGTATACCCTTGCTACCTTTCCTATATCCTTGTGCTGCCCTTCCTTTGTTCCAAGAGGCCTTTCTTTAATCTCTTTCTTCCTTCTTTACTTTCTTCTTTTTTTCGTTTTTTTGTGTTGTTGTTTGCTTTATACCTTTCTGTCTTTATGTTCCCCTTTAGGAACGGCGAAGACGGATCTAATTCTAATGTCGTCATCGACTCGATTTCTTTTCTGTACCGAGGTTTTGTCGAAGAGTTGAAACATAGGTACATTATTTTATGTACTTTTAAGCGGCCGTTGACACTTTGAACCAAATGTGCCACTCTATTTCGGGGGATTTCGTTCAGTTTCTTTTCTATCGTACTATAGTCTATTACATTATGTAAAATGTAACTTATACTGTCGGTATCTTTGCTAGATTTGCTTTCATAATTTTTTTCCGAGTACATGTATTTCTA
Source organism: Aplysia californica (assembly GCF_000002075.1). Taxonomy (NCBI): domain Eukaryota; kingdom Metazoa; phylum Mollusca; class Gastropoda; order Aplysiida; family Aplysiidae; genus Aplysia; species Aplysia californica. The sequence continues at coordinate 47,177 of NW_004798513.1, read as the reverse complement.
AGTATAAAAATATGTAAGAGAGGTTTAGGATATGGGTGTGGATGTGTGTGTAACGGTGTGTGTGTGTGTGTGTGTGTGT
>NW_004798513.1:44371-46254 GCF_000002075.1 Aplysia californica | reverse complement strand
TGTGTGTGTGTGTGTGTGTGTGTGTGTGTGTATGTGTGTGTGCATGTATGTATGTCTATGTGTCTGTGTGTATGTGTGTCTGTATGGAACCTACCGTTACAGTGGTCCGGACTGTCGCTCTGTGTGTAGCCAGTAATGTTACAGTCACACATATAGCTACCCGGGATGTTGATGCAGGGGCCTGGACAGAACGTCTCCTTCAGGCACTCGTCAATATCTGGAGAGGAGAAAAAGATACAGACAACATTTTCATTAATGTCTAAAGATGAGAGAGAGATATGAAGATAAAAAGAGTCGTTAATAGCATCATAGTCATTATTAATGTCTGGAGATGAGAAACAGAAGATGATTTTAAAAAGTGTCGAAAATAAAAAGGTGTCGATTATATCATCATCATCATCATCATCATCATCATCATCATCATCATCATCATCATCATCATCATCATCATCATCATCATCAAAGTCTGGAGATGAGAAAGAGATGAAGACCTGAAAAAGTCGTTCGATATCAATATCATCAATGTAAGGAGATGAGAAAAAGATGAAGGCAAAACCCAGTTTTTTTCTTATCATTGTCAAGAGCTGCAGTTCTTTCGGCACGCTTGTTTCAGAAAAAGGATAACCTAACCAAGCTCTTCCTCTGTTCATGCAGTTCCTCAATAATCGGAAATATATAAAGACAATCTGACGCAAGAAAAAGCAGTTTTCCCCGGAGTTAACAATTGTGTCTAGGCTGAAATATTGTTTGCAGGCGTCTGTGGTATAACGGTTGGGCGCTTTGCTGTCGCATGTGGAAGACCTGGGTTCAATTCCTGTATGGGGAGAATTTTTTAAATCGTATCTACGTCTTTCTGCTGAGACACTGTATCATTCTCAGTGTAGGTTGTCCTGGCAGTTAGGGTCAATGCCCATCTCCAAAAATGATTTAAACTGTGTCGGAGAGTGTATAAAACACATGCAATCCATTCTAAAAAGCAGCTATCGTTCAAGTACTATATTTTTTTCATCCGAAGCTTCTCTGATGTTATTGGATTCATGAATGTCAATGTTATTGGCAGACAATATAGAAAGACTTCCTTCCTCCTCCCTCTCTGTTCCTCTCTCTCTCTCTCTCTCTCTCTCTCTCTCTCTTTCTCTCCTCTCTCTCTCTCTTTCTCTCCTCTCTCCCTCCCTTCCTCTCTGTGCCCCTCTTTCACCTCTCTCATTTCCCTCTCTCTTTCTACCAAACCCCCCACCTCCTCCCTCCTCCCAGGCTCGTACCAGTATTCTCAAGGTACGGACACACACCCAAGGAGTCCAACGGATATAGCCTTCACTATCATTATGGAAATGATTTTCCTCGTCCAGACAGCAGGATTGTCAGCCTGCCTTACAACCAGAACACGTACTCACATTGACATTCATTGTGGTTTACCCGGTTTTTCCCTATTTACCTATCCTAGCTAGCCAGATGGAACTTGAGGAAGGGGGTGGGGAGTGAAAAGGGGAAGGTGGGGGCGGGTGAGGGAGGGGGTGAAGGGCATAAGTGAGTAAGGGGTGTGGGGGTGAGGGAGACCCCATTTCAAACCGTTTTTGGAAGTTTCCTAGACTGGTTCACAAAGTCAAAACACTTATAGACTGTTGAATTAATGTGTTCCTCTTTCAAATCGCGGTGAATTAATGTTTGGAGCAAGCAAATATTTAACAAGGGGTCCCGGAAAATCGCACGTATCATAATCTTTGTGTGCGTTCTCAGTCCGAAAAGGTGAAGGTAGGGCTTTTGATTACGAATTTGCGGCCTTAGAGTACGTCAGCAGCTGTGCGTAATGCGCGTCGAGAGATAGATTCTAGTCCAAAAAATGACGCTTGCTGGTCTTTTTTTAATTTTTTTTTTTTATTAAT
>NW_004798513.1:39350-40818 GCF_000002075.1 Aplysia californica | reverse complement strand
GGGAAAAAGCAACGTGTGCTTAGTGTTCTCTTTTTAATGAAAAAAAAGAAAAGAAAAAATAGTGTGTGTAGTTTCTATTTAAAAAACGCAATGAAAAGAAAAAAGTGTGTTTAGCGTTCATTTAAAAATGCAATTTAAAAAATTGTAAAAAGTGCTTAGCGTTCATCTGAACAGCGGGTCGATAGTGCGTTGATCATGACTTACGAGGAAACTGCTGGTGGTTGGAGGGCGCCACTTTGGAGCCCGCCACTGATATGCCCTACTTCCTCTTGTTTTTTGTTTTTTTACACTCCTTTGTTTCTGTCTTTCGGTGTGGTCGGAGGGTGTAACTGATAGATCCCACTTTTCTCTCCCTCTTTTTTTTCTTTTTGTCTATCGCACACACCGAAGGTTTCCATTAACTGTTGGGCCACTTGTTGGTCGCCTTGATGGCATGTACGAAAGAAGCTTTCAACATAGTTAAATTAAGAATTAGGAGGAAGAAGGGCGGGGCTCAATTAGACGTTTGCCTCTCCGAGAGGCGTGTCCAAGCCGCGGAACTGGTTAAACGATAGGTGGGTGCAGGGGGGGTCTCAATTTGACCTTTACCTCTATGACAGGCATGGGCAAGCATGCCCCAAAGTTGTGGACCTCATGTAGCTATTCCCATCTACCTCGTGAACCAAAGACGGAGAAATCTGGATGAATTCGGCTGAAATAGCCACGCTCTCAAAAGAGGGAGACTAAAACGTACATCACAGCGTAATGTCGTTCAAGGGCATTTCATTAGATAAAAAACTAACATCTTTTGCTTCCATCTGGGCCAAAAGCTTTTGACTAAATTAATTGTTAAGACAGACGGTTTTGTTTTGTTTCTACTATTTATCAGCTCCCAATGTGGACCACATACATTAGTATCCATTACTGGGTCCACCTGCTCGTGGGCAGAATCTGGCTCACCAATTCTGGCCCATGGACCACAGTTTTTTTTTGTTTTTTTTTTTTGGGGGGGGGTAAGTGTTTTACGGCTCTTGCAACTGCATAAGATAATACTATGGTCTCTTTTAAGGACAAGCGGACTAACCCAGATTGCAGGGGTTTCCAGAAATTTTGACCTACACAAACAGCGGATTGCCCACCTATAGGAGAAGTTTGGTTTCATTGGTGTGTATATTTGTTTGATTGGTTATAGAGAAAACTCTCCTTGTCTTTTAAAGAAACTGAACAAGGGTCCAAAAACTTTACCTTTGATTTTCTCAAAGCAGCATTTTTCGGGATAGCCCCCTTGTGTTTATTAGCCACCATTATAACCTGCGGGACAAGTTTATTAAGAGTAGCTCGAAATACGGTCACCCAAAGCTTACAGAAGAGACTTGAGCTCTACATTGCTGTGGCAGTAAAACGTGATCTATTATGGTGAGCATTTTACGTCACCATCGAGACAATAATGTTGTACGTGAGTGTATGTGTGTGTGTGTGTGTGTGTGTG
>NW_004798513.1:29596-38329 GCF_000002075.1 Aplysia californica | reverse complement strand
AGAGAGAGAGAGAGAGAGAGAGAGAGAGAGAGAGACAGAGAGAGAGAGAGACAGAGAGAGAGAGAGAGACTGTGTGTATGCATGTGTCTGTGTATGTGTATGTGTATGTGAGTGTGCATGTGTGTGTATGTGTATATCTGTGTGGGTATGTTTATTGGAGGGTTTTTTCTTCCTCAAGGCTGTTTTCTTCCCAACATATGTAACTACGAAATAAAAAAGAAGGGGGAACAAACATGTCTTGTCTGGGCTTGTCATTGAGAGTAAGACCGTTATAGTGATTGTAATGGTTGCACACATGTAAAGCCACCAGTGACGCAATCGAAAGTCGCGTAGAACTCACATATCGATCCTGTCTACTTTGTTTTAGTAAGCGTTTTACGGTACTTGTAACACAATTGAGTCATGTAAGTGTCGAAATTCAGAGTGTTACAAGAGGGTGACAAACACAACAAAGAAGGATGAGTGAAAAGGACAAAAGACGTTTGATAGGAAAGAAGGTGCAAACCACAACAGAGCACCCGCTCACCACCCCTCGAACCTGCCTCTCAGTGCAAGCCCAAGCTAATAGAGTGGTATACACAGCGTACTCGCAGACAGACGGATATACCAGATATTTTATTTCAGCTAAATAAAACAAAAAAACAAAACAAAGAACTTCACTATTCAGGATTCGAACTCAAGCCATCTGTGTGCTACAGCAAAGAGCCTGACTACTACATAACAGTAAGAGTTTTACGGCACTTTCAACACAGTAAGGTCATATTATAGATCTAAATGCCGAAGATTAAAGGTGTTACAAGAGAGTAACAAACATAAACAAGAGGAAGGGGAGAGAAGGACGATAGATAGTTGATAGGAAAGAAGAAGCAAACAACACCAGAGCACCCGCCAACCACCTAGACTAGATCTACTTGCTAGGACTACAAAAAGTTTAACTTCAAAGATTCACACGTCAAAACCCTCTTAGTGATCGCAGAAGTCACAATAACTACGGTACTCAGTTTTACTTTTAGTTTTTGTAAAGGTTTTTATAGCACTAGCTTCACATTAGTTCATAAGTGCCGAAGAGTAGAGGTTCTGCGAGAGACTTTGTTTGAGAAGAGAGAAACACAGCGACACAATAAAGGTCATGTAATGCTGGGAGAAAGTAAGGCAGAGAGACAGACAGAAACAACGGGGGAAAGTAAAGAAGTTGAACAAACTCCAACCCACTGCTTTGTGTTTAGCTTTGTTCTAGTTTTTAAAAGAGTTTTAAGGCCATAGCTACATATTAGTTCATTTCATAGTGCCGAAGAGTAGAGATGCTGCGAGAGATTTTGTTTGAGTAAAGAGTAGCACAGCGATACAATAATAGTCATGTAATGCTAGGAGAAAGTAAGGCAGGCAGACAGACTGAAAGAAACACCAGAAAGATAGATCTAGGCCTAGTAGAGAAGTAGGACCTACCTGTGGCGCTCTCCAACACCCCGACCCGCTTTGTGTTTAGCTTTGTTCTAGTTTTAAAAAGATTTTTACGGCACTTGCTAAACAAATATATCATATTATAAGCGTCGAAAAATATAGAGGTGTTACTACTATAGATATTTGCTTGAGTAAAGAGAAACGCAGCCACCCAATAAAGGTCATGTAATGCTGGGAGAAAGTACGGCAGGCAGACAGACAGAAACAACGGGGAAAAGTAAAGAAGTTGAACAAACTTCAACCAACTGTTTTGTGCTTAGCTTTGTTCTAGTTTTTAAAAGAGTTTTAAGGCCATAGCTACACATTAGTTCATTTCATAAGTGCCGAAGAGTAGACTTTAAGAGGTGTTGCGAGATTCTGTTTGAGTCAAGAGAAGCACAGAGACACAATAGTGGTCATGTAATGCTGGGAGAAAGTAAGGCAGAGAGACAGACAGAAACAACGGGGAAAAGTAAAGAAGTTGAACAAACTTCAACCAACTGTTTTGTGTTTAGCTTTGTTCTAGTTTTTAAAAGAGTTTTAAGGCCATAGCTACACATTAGTTCATTTCATAAGTGCTGAAGAGTAGAGATGCTGCGAGATTCTCTTTGAGTAAAGAGAGACACAGCGACACAATAATGATCATGTAATGTTGGAAGAAATTAAGGCAGACAGACAGACAGAAAAAAAAACAGAAGAAAGATAAGCCTAGTAGAGAAGTAGGACCTACCAGCCGTTCCATTCAACCACCCGACCCGCTTTGAGTTTAGCTTTGGTCTAGTTTTTAAAAGAGTTTTACGGCACTTGCTAAACAAATATGTCGTATTATAAGTGTCGAAAAATAGAGGTGTTACTACTGTAGATGTTTGTTTGAGTAAAAAGAAACACATTAACAGGATAATAATCATGTGATGCTGGAAGAAAGTTAGGCAGAAAGACAGAAAAAACAGGTGGGTGGTTGGCGGGTGCTCTGTTGTGGTTTGCTCCTTCTTTCCTTTCGAATATCCATCGTCCTTATCTCCCCTTCTTCTTTTTTATGTTTGTTACTCTCTTGTAACACCTCTAATTTTTTGGCGCTTATATGACCGTATGCAGTTGCGAGCGCCGTAGAACCTCTACTAAAACTAAACAGAAAAAACAGCAGAGAGAAAGACTTAGTAAAGAAGTAGGATCACCTAGTGGTGCCCTCCAACCACCCACTTAGTGTTTAGCTTTGTTCTAGTATTTTTTAAAGAGATTAACAGCACTTGCTACACAGTTGTGTTGCATTATAAGTGTCGAACGTTAGTGACATTACTAGAGAGGTATTTTTTTAGCGTGTTTTTGTTTTGCTTTTATTTTGGTTGGGGGGCGGGGGGTTCAGTAAAGACAAGTACGTTGATACGCTAACGGTCATTTACTGTAGGGTAAAAGTCAGAAAGACATAAACAACAGAGGGAAAGAAAAGAAGTTGGACCTACCATTAGCGCCCACCATCACCCACTATTTTTCGAGAGTAACGGGCAAAAAAAAGGGATAGAGAATTAAGAATAATGTTTGATAATAAGAAGGAGCAACCCACATCAGAGCCCCCACCAAGCAGCCACCGTAAAACTAGGCCTTAATGGTTTGAGTTATCTTTTATCATTTTGCTTTGTTTTCTTTAAGGGAAGCACATCGACGTAACAATAGTCGTTTTGTGCTGAAAAAAATGAGACAAACAGACAGAAAAACAGAGGGAGAGTAAAGAAACACCCACCAACCATCCACCACATAACTACTACGCGTCAGTGGAAATCTCCCACGTCAAAACTAGACCAAGACAACATTCACGTGAGCAGTTTACAGATACAGATACAGAACTTATTGTGTAACTGTGTAACGCCAGATTTGTGCGTTATCGTAACCAAGCCTTGGATAATAAGCACCAGAAGGATGGTCAATGACGACGCCTGCCCTCCATCTTGACCCACAAAGATAAGATGACGATACTTTATTTTCCCGGTGGGAAAAGATACCATATCAATATCTCTTGACCTTATACTCACCGATCTGATATTTGTCGCGACGTGGTGGAATCAGGCGCTCGTCAATTTTTGGGCATTTGGAGTTATTGGTATCATTCTATAGTTTGTTCATCTGACTGGCTTTTGAAGAAAAAAAATTTTAAAAAGAAGTCGACATAAGATTGTTTGAGATATAAGAAGGTGGGGGGTCGTCTGGTGCAAGAGGTATACAAATTTAGGAGAAAATGGCAGCCAAAGTCTGGATTCTCCAAAGTTTGAGGTCCTTGGAAACTACAAATTTACATTATTTGTGTATTTGATCAACGCTTTAAAGGTAAAGTCCGCACATTAAATGGATATTACGAGGATATAAAAGTGTTGACCCAACAAACAAACATTTTAAAAAACAATGAAACACCAATAATAATTGCCAAAGGAGCAAAAAAAAACCCAACCCATTCTTTGATTTCATTATTTTGACGAGCGCCTCATTTCACCACGCTGCCACACATATCAACATCTCCTGTCCTTACGCACATCACATTTGTTTGTCTTAGTAATCACAGGCAGGCCACCCGCGTCTGTAGGGAGGCGATTTTACCTGGTGCACACTGCCAATTGAATTCATTTGATTGATTGATTGAGTTGGGGCCAACTGAAGTTCTGATTTTTTACATGTACATGTATTATATATTTTCAGTTTGTTTCACTGTCCTTTCGTGTATAGTTAATGTGTGGTTGTGAAAGTTCTTCTTTATGTGGTTAAACTGGTTTTTCTTGCGTCTGTGAATTTTTTTTTTTCTTGTGTGAATGATCCTGTGATTGGTGTAAAGCGCTCAGAGCTTATACTAGTATGGGATAGAGCGCTTTATAAATGCACTTTATTATCATTATTATTATTATTATTATTATTATTATTATTATTATTATTATTATTATCATTATTATTATTATTATTATTATCATTATTATCATTATTATCATTATTATTATTATTATTATTATTATCATTATTATTATTATTATTATTATTATTATTATCAATATTATTATTATTATTATTATTATTATTATTATTATTATTATTATTATTATTATTATTATTATTATTATTATTATTGTCATCATCATTATTATCAGATTTTTGTTCTCTCCGCGAAGGGGAGGTTTGTCCCATAAGTAGGCTTTCTGTTCTGTAAAACCATCATTTTTATTTCTATATAACAGACATAAAATTGTGTACATGTCTACAGAAACATATTTTTTTTATTCATTGTTACAACTGATGATCCCAAAGCACTTTTTCATTCGATATAGCCAGCGGTCAAACGCAGTGACCATGTCAGCTTCGCCAAGAGTCCTTAAGGTAACATTATTTTGATTCGAGCTCAATTTCTCCGAGCTACCGTTTTGTCACAATTCGACCGAATCCAACTGAACTAGATCGTTATCTTCCATTGGAAATGCGAGTTTTTTTTTTTCCAAGGTCGCAGGTTGAACCGGTCATACTGTGCCATTTTTAGGAGGGAAAAATGTGGCTGGCCGCGACTTCGATTTGTGCAGGACATGTAATTTTCAGTAGGTGGTATAATAATATTATGATGTTGCAGTCGAATTCGACTTGTTCGCATCGACTTGTGTAAACCTCACAAATTATATGTGCACGACCTCACAATCTGAGAAGTTGATATGGTCCACCCACACACATTTGAATGTGAAGGTCGCGATGTCTCCAGATTGGGCCTGGCTTGGAAAGATGATGAGGTAACCAACATACCAGCCCTCCCTCCCCCCCCCCCACCTTTACCATCCCCCCCTCCACTCCTTCTAACCGCTGCGCCTCCTACCACCTCCCACGCACCCTTTCGTCCTCGCTGAAATCATGGGCTGCGATTCAGGTCAAAATCTTACCGGACAATCCACGGGAAGATAAAGTATAGTCAGGGGTCTTTCGTGGCCTAGAGGTTAAGGTGTTCGCTTCTCCTTCAAAGTTCCCGAGTTCAAATCCGTGTAACGACCGAAAAATTTTCTTCTCTAAAATTGTCTCCGTTCACCTCCTTTCCTGCTCTCTATCAATGTCCTGTCGTCTGCTTTCGTCTCCACTTTGTGCCCCCACAGCCTCGAACCTCCTTTGCCCCCTCCTTTGAGCTCCTGACTCTTTCTGCAGCTTTTGTACTGATACTCCTTGGTTCCTTCTTACTGCTGTCTTTCAGCCACACCACTGATCTTCTGGTTGGAAAGATCTACACTTAGCCTTCTCGGACAAGGGCCAAAAATCTCGGAGGTCCTGAGTGCAAGTTGCGCAAGTTAAAGATCCTTTGGTGGCTTTAAATCGATCAGAGTAAGCTTCGGCCGCCACCCGGGCAAAATTCAAAATTCCCTACCAACTGAAAATGATTAATGTGTCCCGCGGGCTCATATATGACCTTATGCAGTTGCGAGCGCGTAAAACACTTCACAAAAAAGGTGCAATCGAAATTGTCTAAGCTGACAAGTCACTGTCGGGTTGTTAATGTGTTTGTCTTACACAGGTGGGCGTCTTGGAAAGTGATATTAATATATTTAAAATATACGATACGGTGGAAAGTAGAAAGTGTCGATCGCCCGACTCGTCGCTTCAAAAACAAACGCGTTTCTTTTCAGACAACGAGTCGACGGATCGGTTGGTGATCGGATTGTATTAGGGAATTGGACCATCAATGGGCACTCCGTGTAAAATAACGAACTACTGACGATCTGTTTGTATTAAAGAATCCACCTACCCCCATGCTGTTCTCAACCATTACTCACGTCTTGGACAAGTAGCTGTGAGAGCAGGTTTTCATACTTTTTTTTTTATTTCAGTTTTTGTTTTGGTTGTTTTGGTTGCTTTACGGCGTCCGCAACTGCATTAGGTCACGTGAGCGTGCTGGACACATTAAGTAGTTTTAGTTTGGTAAGAATCGAGACATTATCATCATGTCTCGGTAAGAATGCATTTTGAATGTTGCCCGGGTGGTGGCCGAAGCCTGTTCTTATTGGTTTTGGACCAGCAAGGGATCTTTGACATTCGCAACTTGCACACAGGAGATTTTTCGCCCTTACCCGAGAAGGCTAGGTGTTAGATTTTTATCTAATCTAAGATCAGGGGTGTGGTTGAAAGACAGTAGGAAGAAACCAAGGAGTAGCAGTTGAAAGACTGCAGAAAGACTCAAAAGCCCATAGTAGGGGGCAAAACGGGGAGGGGGCAGAAATCAGAGACAAAAGCAGACCACAGAACATGTTTACTCAGAGCAGGAAAGGAGGTGAAATGAGACAATTTAGGAAAATAATTTTTTTTGTCACTGTCAGGTTTCGAATCCGGGACCTGGTGAATAAGAAGCGTACACCGTGACCTCTAGTCCACGAGAACCCCCTGAACAGGTTTGAAATGTTGCTTACAAAACTATAGATCAGGCATATGGTATGAAAGGGTGAACATGTTCGCTATTGAGAGAGGAATGCAATGGAGAAAAAGTAATAGAACAAAAACAAAAACAAGAACAAAACAAAACACCCCCCCCCCTAAAAAAATCCCAACAAAAGTCAAATTCAGCACAACAAGACCTTATCGGTGTACTCGCCAACCTTAAGAACGGTAAGATTATCTCGACCACCTTGCTCAAATAATTGAAACAACTGTTTGTCTTCTCAGCTGTTCTATTTTGAAGACAACGTGGACAAACATATTTAAAAAAATAATTGTACAATGTCTATAAATATAAATGTAGAATGCTAGTACATATATGAAGATTTATAATAAGTATATATGAATGTAGGCCACTATTCTATATTTCTATTTATAGACATTGTACAATCTTAAATATTATATAGTTAATATACACATACCCATTCCCATATCTCTCCTCCACAGACATACGTATCCATTCATTTACTTTCTTATAATTTCACGAAACCATTGATTAAACCACATTTCGTATTCTCCATTCTTTTACTTAAAACACAAATGAATATTATTAATATGTATTTGCTTTCTTCCACCGCCTTCCTTCTCCGAATTGTGTCTTTTAGTTGAGAACCAGACGGACATCATCATCATCATCATCATCATCATCATCATCATCATCATCATCATCATCATTGCCTTTCTCACGCTGTACCAGGCTATAGGCCACGGACAAACACTTTCCACCTTTTCCTATCCTCTTGATGTTATTCTATGTCTTCCTACTTTTCTGTACATCAATTTCTGTGATTCTTCGCCAGTTTCCACGGGCAGGGAAGCGAGTATTCTTACTACAAACTGCCTGATAATGGGTACAAGCAAACGTAATTGATTCCTGAGAGCCCAAACTAACTGAGGGAACGTAAAACATTTTTTAAACATAAGTCCCCATCCGTGTGTTCCCATATTGTGTCCCATGCAGCCTGGGTTGTTTCAGCAGCCCGCTGCCAAATCTGACCTAGATTGTAATGATGAGAGCGAAATACGTTCAACCCCCAGCCCCCCCTCCACCCCATCGTCACACACACACACACACACACACACACACACACACGCACGCACCACACACACACAGAGAGAGAGAGAGAGAGAGAGAGAGAGAAACAAACAACAAACAAACATAACATAACAGAAACAAACAAATACTCTAAGTAGCCTAAGTAACCAAAAAAAAAGAAATTTAAATTTAAAAAATTACACAATAAAAAACACACCAAAAAACAAACTAGACAAACAGAAGCAGAAAACCAAAACAAAAAAAAACCGCCAAACGAACAAACAAACTAAAACTACAACCGGAAAGGGTTCATGATGTGAGATGTTTTCAACGACATGGCCGGTCAGCCCAAGTGCAAAATAAAGATAAACGACACCTTTTCGGAAACGATGTAAAACTGAAACGATGTAAAACTGAAATTAGCCCGCGGTTCCATAAATACTGGCAGGTACAGATTGAAGTCCACTGTAAATTTGTTTAGGATCTCAGCTCTAAAATAACGTCACGGAAAGCCTACTTCTGAACGGTGTACCCATAATGCGGAGAGGCTAAGTTAAAGTGGCTTGCGTTCCGAATATAGACTTTGCGTCGTCAAAACAGCTGTGTGTCAATATTTTGATCGCGGTTAGAGAGGAATTAGACCCGCGGAGATAGGCTTATGTATGTTCAGAAATCTTCAACAAAGTTATTTAGCTGCCAAGAAAATGAAATATTATTAGACTGATTTTTTGTTTAGTTTTAGTAGAGGTTTTACGGCGCTCGCAACTGCATTAGGTCATATTATGAGCGCCAGAATATTAGAGGTGTTACAAGAGAGTAACAAACAT
>NW_004798513.1:26439-27728 GCF_000002075.1 Aplysia californica | reverse complement strand
ATTTTCATACCTCTTTACTTTACAGTTTGGTTAAAATAACGTTGTCTCCTCTGAGAGACCCGAGGACATTGTTTAAAAGGGGCAAGAAGGTCTTAAAGAGGAACTTTTACGGCATTCTTATTTACATTCTCGTGGTCTAGAGGTTGCGGTGTTCGCCTCTCATTCAATAGGTCCCAGGTTCGAAACCTGCTCCTTTCAACCCTTTCCTGCTCTTTAACGGTGTTCTGTAATCTGCTTTCGCCTCAAGGATCTTACTGTATAACTTCCTTGTTGCGCCTCCACTTTCAGCCCCTTCCCTCCCCCCTCCTTTTTTTGCCCTCTTCTCCAGGCTCCTGACTCTTTCTACTACTACTCATTGCTCCTTCTTTCTGCAGTCTTTCTAATGCTCTTTCTTACTGCTGTCTTTCAGCCAGACCCCTGATCTTTGGGTGGGCAAGGTCTAACATCTAGCTTTCTCAGATAATGGCAACGAATCTCGGAGGTCCAGTGTGCAAGTAAAGCACGTTAAAGATCCTTTGGTGGTCCTTAAATTGATAGGAGTAGGCTTCGGCCACAACCCGGGCAGAATTCCAAATTAATTCTATCAGCCTGAAAATATTGCATGTGTCCTGCGCACTTTCAAATGACCGTATGCGGTTGCGAGCGCCGTAATACAATTTCCAAAGCAAACAATCATTTAGTGGGTGCTTGGTGTATCTGAATTTCCCAAACAGCACGCAAAGAAAGACTCTCAAGATGTCGTTAAACAACGAAGATCATAGATATCGGGAGCGTTTATGGTGATGTTCCGCAGGCTGTAAACAGTTACAGGAAAAACTATCGAGACAGTTTTTGTTATTCTAATTCTTGTTGTCCATGAACAAAATGCGATATTTTCATATTTGGTTTTTATTAAATAAACAATTCGCTCCTTTAATCGAAACGTTGTTTGTTCTAGTAAGTGTTTTACGGCACTTGCAATACAATAAGGTCGTATAAGTGCTGAAGATTAGAGGAGTTACAAGAGAGTAACAAACACCAGACAGAAGGATGAGAGATAAAAACGATAGATGTTTGATAGGAAAGAAAAAGCAAACCACACACCAGACCACCCGTCAACTACCCACTTCACAACGTGTATTGTCTTAGTTCATTAAAAAACCCACTATGTTTAGGTTAAAATAGGTGGAATTTTTGTTGTTTTTTTGTAGAGGTTTTACTACGCTCGTAACTGCATAAGGTCATTTGAGCGCCAGAAGATTAGAGGTGTTACAAGAGAGTAACAAACACAAAAAAGAAGGAGGGGAGAT
>NW_004798513.1:19208-20471 GCF_000002075.1 Aplysia californica | reverse complement strand
ACACATGCAAACACACACTCACATACACACATTCAAACACACATGCACACTCGCATACACAAACACACATGCATACGTACCCACGTAGACACACATTTTCGTGAATAGAAATACGATATGAACGATAAAATTAAAGAAAACAGACAAGTGCGTTACCAAGAGAGCTTCATTGGCCCAGCTAATCAGGACATGCATGAATTTAGAGGGGGCTGGAAAGGGAGGGGGTACTCTCCTAGTCGAGTGATACGGAACTCGACTCTCATCCAATAGGTCCCGGATTCGAATCCGGACAGCGACAGAACATTTTCTCTTCTCTAAAATGTTCTCCTTTCACCTCCTTTTCGGCTCTCTAATCGTGTTCTGTCGTCTGCTTTCGTCTCCACTTTCTGCTCCCTCCCCCTCCCCTTGCCCCCACCTCTGGGCTCATTGTATTTTCTGCAGCCTTTTTACTGCTACACCTCGGCTCCTTCTCGCAGCTGTCTTCATCCACCCACAACCCTGATCTTATGGTAGGTATAAGGATAACAGCGAAAGATCTCGAATGCCTGTGTGCAAGTTGCGCTCGTTAAAGATCCCTTGGTTGTTTTAAAATCGATAAGAGTAAGCTTCGACCGTCAACCTGGCAAAATTCAAAATTTCCTACCAACTGACAAATGTTTATTTAATGTGTCCCGCGCACTCACATGAACTTATGCTGTTGAAAACGCCCTAAAAAGCTTACAAAAAGAATTAATAAACCCAACAAAAACTCACCACCACAACCACCAACATCACCAACACTAACAACAACAACAAAACCGCCACCATTTCCACCAACACAATCACCATTACCACCACCACCAAAAACAACAACAACACGCAATATTCCCCATTTCTTATCTAGATTGTTTACAAGGAAAAGTGCCCACAGTTCAAGAACCACCTGGCCGTGAACGAGATAATCGCTTCACTGGCAAGGCCTTCAGTCGGTCGTTACCTTCCTTCCTTCCTTCATTCCTTCCTTCCTTCCTTCATTCCTTCCTTCCTTCCTTCATTCCTTCCTTCCGAGTGACAGTAGCCTACCCGGGGTCCAGTGGCAGCAACGTGGCATTTGGCCTGGTCACGTGATCACGTGGTCACAGTTGTTGACCAGCAGGTCCCAATCCAATTATTCTCGCTCCATATCATGTTCTAGGGTCGGTGAAGTCAACACATACCCAGAGCAAGGTCATAGTTACCATGAATGTATATATACATATGTATATACATGTATTTGTGTATATA
>NW_004798513.1:13547-14610 GCF_000002075.1 Aplysia californica | reverse complement strand
GAGAGAGTGAGAGAGAGAGAGGGGGGGGGAGAGAAGAGAGAGTATCTACATTCTATCTGCTCAGTAACCAGATTTTATGAACATTTTATCGTAAAAATAATTGTAATTTTCACAACATGTCAAGCTTGTTCCAATGCAATTCTTTGAATATCTTGAAAACGACTCCGAATATTCTTACAATTTTGATACAGCAGATAGAAAATTTGGTTTCTGGCCTCATGGTCTTAGTGACTCAAAATGACCAAAAATGTCGTAATATAGAACTTTGTAATTCTAAGGTAGCGAGCTGTTATTTAATACCTTCTCTACCCTGCCCGTACTGTCCAAGACTCTTTAATTGGTAGGATTATGGAGCAGATCTGGCAGCGAGAGGGTTAATTTCCAGCTTGGAAACACGTCATGTTGGTGGGTGGTGCAAAAATGTTCACCTCTTCTTAAACATGGCAAAGTATAGTTTTAGTAGTGGTTTTTCGGCGCTCGGAACTGCATAAGGTCATATTGTAAGCTTAGGGGTGGATGTCAACAGAGAACTCCTTACAGGGAATCAGACATACTCTGATCACCCTTCTAGCTTCAACAGCACAAAGTCTGCTTCGACTATCAAAGCACCCCAAGAAATAGCGGGTCTCAAGAGTGTGACAAACATACAAAACAAATACAGGAAAATGACGATAGTAAGGATTTGGGGGGGGAAAGCAGCAGTTCCCTGTTGCAGTTCAGGTAATACAGTTATGACATTGTTGAATTAGCCCATTTACAATTCTACTGTGTATAAGAACAGGTTAATATCCCCCCTTTGGGAATGGCTGAAAGACAATTCAGTCAGTGGCTGGCACCGCCCCGGGGGTGTAAACATGACAAAAGTGAGAGCTGACTATATAAAGGTTGACAAGCACTAGACTAAAGGATGTGGGTGGTTGGAGGGGGGAGGGGGAGTGATAGGTCTTATGACTTTCTTTCCCACTGATGTCTCTGTCTGTGTGGGTGGCTGGAAGGTGCCACTGGTTGGTCTTACTACTTCTATCTCCCCTCTGTTGTCTCTCTCTCTCTCTCTCTCTCTCTC
>NW_004798513.1:0-11533 GCF_000002075.1 Aplysia californica | reverse complement strand
CCCCACCCCTCTCCCACACTCGTCCTCTCTCCTCCTTCCCCACCTTTCCTCTCCCTTCCTCTCCCACATACCCCACCCCTCCCCTCCTTCCCTACCCTCCACCCCACTCATGTGGTCGGCCGTTATTACGTCTGCCTGGAGTACGACTGTTCCAGGGTCTAGATTTACAATGTTTGCTCAGGCCTTTCCACCCGAGCCGCGGTGAGTGATAACGCTCGGGCCCCCCTCTAAGAAACACTCCGAATTTACAAGCAAGGAAAAAACATGAAACAGAATGAAGTAGAATCAAATACACCTTCCCGTTTTTACAAAGATCTGTACAACATTGATTAAACTCGCTTTTAAAACTGCGTTTGACTTCCTGAACATTTCAAAACGTAAAAACAAGTTCTAATGATTGTGCACTTCTATTTAAATATACAAGGGGACATGCTGCTTTTAAAAACGGTATGTTTGCATTGCTTTTAAGTTTAAGCCGAGCCCTGCCCCTTCCTATAGCTTTGAGATATAACACAGTCGATATTTATCTTTAAACTGTTACCCTACAGACAGAGGCCAGTATTTGCATGACCGTTGACAGCACAAATCTTTTTCCATTGCATCACATTGTCACTTTCAACCATCCCACCCCCAGCCCCCTCCCCAAACCAAATAAAATACAGAGACCGGGAGACCACACACCCCGTCCTTCCCATCAAGTGTGTGAAAATGAGCAAATTCTTTTTTTTACCAAAGAGAGCCCGTTGTTGAAATAGTACTCGTGACGTGTAATAAGCCTGAACCGGAACACCAGGGAGTCAGAGACGTGAACAGAGACATTCACGATGACCCTATATATAATATTAAACTAAAAACATGTAGCCTCGATAAGCTCTTCAATACATTAATTTGCCAAGTCTGGCATTGAAAGGAAGACAAGAAGACAAATAAATACCATAAACAGTTCTACAGACTATACAGCGCATGCTCATTTGACCATATGCAGCTGCAAGTGCCGTAAAACATTTTCCAGAACAATAATAACAAAATTTAAAAACATCTCATGACACGAAAACTACGTATACACTACTAGTACTACCCTCTTTTTTCTTCCTATTTTTCTCTTTTTCTTAGCATTCTGTACTCTACAGGGTTCATGTTCTTTTTTACCCTTTAAAGGTTAATTATTTATGAGTCAGGGGCTCAGAATCAAACGTCCATCTCTAACTCTAACAGAAGGAAAGCGCCAAGTTGACGGAGGCGAGAGTCTCGCAAAACTGCCAAAAGATGGTAACTTTTCAAAACTGCGCATTTTGTAACTGGAACCAGGGCCATCCGCATTCCAAGCACAACGAGACACCACTGAATAAAATGCATACATGTACATGTGTTTATAAAATAATAAATGTATGTGTGAGTAAATAGATGGCCCACCCTTTTTCAGTTCAACCAGTGCCTCCCCTCCGCTCCCGAAAGTTTTCCGGGGGAAACTAGTTCCAGGACGACCCATCCTTGCGAACATGTGGAACCGCCCTTGTGTTGTTGCTTTTTTGTTGTTGTTGTTGTTGTTGTTGTTGTTTTTGTTGGGGGTTTTTTTTTTGGGGGGGGGGTGTTTTGTTTTGCTTTGTTTGTTTGTTTGTTTTGCTGTTTCGGTGCATCACGCTCGCATCCTTCTTATTATTATTACAGTTAGTATGTACATGTTAGTATAATGCCTAAAAAAAACACAGGACTAGACTGGTCTTCTGTGACCAGATTTGGGGTTCAGTCCATTTTGTACTTCTTGATGATGTTACTTTTTACTGAAACCAAATTATGCTCCCTTAAGTACATTATTATGTATTCTTTCTCTTTACGTCTCAAAACGTAAAAATCCTACCCCCACAGCCACAAACACGTAGCCATATATATAAGTTCTAGCAACACGACATACAAAGCAGTGGCGTCGATAGTCTTGTGGTTAGGCTACCGGCTCATAATCGTGAGATACATGTACATGTATGTATGTAGGTCAGATAGCGGGTTCGGGAACTCGAGGCTCAGCTAGACTCGGTCCGATATTGTGTCCTTGACAAAGGCGTTTTACACAAATTTTCCCATTGGGAAGGTCCTATTGTAGATGGCCGTTAAATTCGGTGGTATTGCCTTATAAATAAATAATAACCTTTCAGTCGGTGGTGTTGAAAGGGGCGTAGAACCTTTCTACATGATATAATTATAGTTTCATACTCTTTTTGTAGGTGATTTTACGCCCACACCGACACAGTTTTGATCATGTAGTGAAGGAGGCAGTCTTTCGATCCGCTTGTCCAGGGCCTACCCGATTTGATAGGGATACAACATGCCAGTAGGATTACTAGGAAGACCAAGATACCGGTGCGGTACTTGATAAAAATTATCTCCCTACTCGAGAACTGAATCCGGGTCTCCTGCATGCGACAGCGAAGAGCCTTATAACCTCTACACCACAGATGCTGGTAGTTTTTTTTTTAATTAAAGCACACACACACACACACACACACACACACACACACACACACACACACACACATACAAACACACACACACACACACAAACACACACACACACACACACACACACACACACAAACAGTAAACCAATGAAGATGACTCTTAAGTTAACCAACAACACATCATGTTTATTCATCATTTTTGAAGAACAAAAAAAACAAGAGCATCGAAGCCGAATCACAGAATATTTCTTTTTTGTCAAGGTGGAATAGAGCCCACTAAAGGCACGAATCAAAACAGATACGGTACAACAAAAGGATCTTATATTAATATTATATATATTCAAATGCATGAAGACAGTCACAAAAATCACATCTCTCTGAAATTAAACAGTTCGTAAAATGCAGACAATTATCGTCGATATTATGATTATTATTTTCAAAAATTATGTAAGACACAACGTGAATAAATTCAACAGACTTGATTTTACCAGACTTTAACAGGAAAAAAAATCATCGTCTTTGGCTTTATATGCATTTCCGATTTTCTTCAACAAAGATGAAATACACGTAATTTCGTTCGTGACCCCCACCTTAGGGGGCACTAGACAAAATTGTATTTTATTTATTATAATGAACCTTTCAGAAATTTATAACCCACAATGGGTGAAAACTTGTCTCCTTCCCGTTTTATTCGAGGAATGTAAAATTCAATGAAGAGAACATTTTGTTTCGTGTAAATTAAATTCACAAAATAGCCCGTTCTGTGTTTTTGTCTTCTCTTCTGGTCCATGCAAAATTATAACGAACAAGGAATAAAATAAGAACGCCTACTCTAAGAAACAAAATTTAATTTTAATGGAAAGTTGAAAAAAAAAAGTAAAACAGTTCAGTTTCCTTTCATTTTAAAAAAGTAATATAGTACATCATGTACACTGGCGGAAAAAGAACACTGTATTCTGCACAACATAGAAGTCTTCATCGTTACTGCAAACAACTCACAGTACGAACAATAGTAACGATTTAAGCAACTTGAAATGCCCGCAAAAAATAATTTCTTTAAAGCAATGCAATATAATATAATAATGAGTGTAGCTCACAAGATTATTATAATCTTTATAATGGAAAACACATTTCAGGAGGTTGTGCATGTGTTTGTGAGTGTGTGAGGAGGGAAGAAATTGGGGGGGGGGGGTGTTGCGGGCGATGTTTTAGCCTGTCTGTTTGTTTGTTTTATTCTGCCTGGTCTGTATTTCATATCAAATATAATTAATTGCAATGCAAGTAAACAGCAGGCAGGTGGACGCCAGCTTGTTTAAAGTTGAGTTAAGGGGCAATATGACATTATCATATATGCAATTATTATGAGGAAAGCACTTAGAACAATAACATAATAATACACTGATTCAGGTAGAAACTGGAATGTTAGATATAATATTGGAAGGCTGACGTGGCAGACAAAATTAAAGTAACAGTCAGAATGTTCTACTACCTGTTCTTGCTTTAACAACACAGAACTCATTGCTGTCTTCGAGTTTTACCAGATAAGAGTAAAAATACATTTTTAAAATACCATAGATTCATTTCCAAATATCTAATCGTAAATGAAATTAAGGCAGATCTCAAAACGAAATGTTGTATTGCAAGCCCCATTTTTAGACTGCTACTTAGCACACGTATCTTCTCATTCCTTTCTTTAAGTATCAAAGTCTAGATGGTAGTAAAACGACCCTTCAATTTTCATCCCCCCCCCCCCCCCGCCTTTTCAATATGATTCGTGGAAAGTTCTAGAGCTTGCACTTGGACTGACGGATGTGTCTCTCCAGGTCCCTGCTCCAGGTGAATGTGGCTGGACACCTGGGGCAGACAAAGGGCTGGGCGGACGGGTGGCGTGTGGTACGGTGGTACTTGAGGTCATCCCCTCTGAAGAACGCCTGGTCGCAGAGGTCACACTTGTAAGGTCGCTCCCCCGTGTGGTAGCGGACGTGCCGGTCACGATTTGGTCTGGCGGTGAAGTTCTTGCCGCAGTGTTCACAGAGGTAGCGTTTGTGGACGGCCACACTGTGGTTCTCCAGCTCTTGGAAGGACGGGAAGACATCTTTACATAGGTCGCATTCGTGAACTTTCGACCTGTGGCTTGTTGTTGTGGCGTTCATTGGTCTAGCTTCCAAAACATCACTGGCGTTCGGGTCTGTTTTTAGAATTGGCGCTGCTGAGGGGTGGGGTATTTGTTGGTAAAGTGGTGAGTCTCTCTCTCCGATAGGCTCGCTCTTGATGAATGTCGGAAGTTGGCTGGTGAACGGGCTCTCTGTGCGCTTCTGCACTGGTGCCACGCCCAGAAAATGGTCCGGGGCAGCGGTCAGAGCATTACACAACAGACTCTGCGTTTTCTTCTCCCCCACACTCCCCTCGTTGCTGGTTTTTCGTTCCTGCATCTGCCAAGGGACCATAGATCTCCCCCTCTGCCCAGAGCTCACGTCTTGTGTTGAAGGAGAGACATTCTTCACCCCGGCTGGTTTAGTGACAGTGACCAGCGGTCCTCTGGCGGCCACAAACTTGGAGGCCAAGTCCATGATTTTGCTCCTGGAGTAGGGGCTGAACCTGTAGGGGGACTTGTTCCAGTACCCGCCGGACATAGAGCGGGCCACCATCTTCTGCTTCAGTTCCTGTCTACTGGCCAGGTACGCTCTTTGAGGGATGTCTGGTGAAGCGTTTTCTCTGATCTCCATGTCAATCTCATCCACCAGAATCGTCGCCGGACCAAAGTCCCTCGCATCACGAGACCAAACCATTTCAGGACTGGGAGATTTTTCCGGCAAGTCAAGGACATTGCTGTGACCTGAAGTCCTCATGTACTCTCTGGACTCACAAGCTAGAGACTCGCTGCCTGTGGATTTCGTCTCATCTCCATTGCCCATAAACTCGGAAGTGCAGCCATTTCTGGGTACACAACAACGGTGGAGTTCAACGGGTCTGGGGCTGGGGCAAAATCGGCCAGCAGGGTTTCTGGCATCTGGTCCATTTCCTGGAATCTCCAACTGAGCTCTGAGAGGTTTCTTGACCCTCAAGTCTAAGATTTCTTCTGCTCTGTCTTCTGGCTTGTAGCTGTAAGCATCAGTCTTAGCGGAGCTCAAATCTAGCACGGTCTCCTGCCTGTTTTGAGAAGACATTTCGATAGCAGGTGACGAGTCTCTGGCGAAAGCCGGCAAAACTGGGGAGTCCGTGGTCATTTTCTCCTTGTGCTCAACACCACTGGAGGACGGCTTGCAATCAGAAACGGGCGCGTCATTGGCACTGCTACGTTCAGGCGTTTGGTCCGCGTGTGCCAGTGAGTGCTCCTGGAGTGAAGCCTTGCTCTTGAACTGCTTCTTACAAGTCTTGCACGAATACGTCTTTCCTTGTGCGTGTGAGTACTCGTGGCGCACAAACTGTTCATAGGACGACAGCGTCATCTTGCAGAAGCAGCACACGTAGGAGGTGAACTTGCTGTTGGACTTGTGTTTGCGCACGTGCTGGGTGTAGTCGAAAGGGTCGGCGAAGTAGGCGTTGCAAGGCTTGCAAGAGAATAAACTATGCTCGTGGATCAGGCTGTGCTTCATCGTCATCAGGTTGTTGTTGCCGATGAAGTAGCATACTTTGCAGGAAAACTGCTTGAGCTCGGGGTGGGATTTTTTGTGGGCGGAGAAAGCGTCATCATTGTCAAAGCTCTCGCCACACTGAGGGCACACGTGCATCAGACGAGAGCCGTGCTCTTTAGCCATGTGATTCTTCACACACGCCCTGTCTGTGTAGCCTTTTTTGCACACGGCACATCGGAATGGTTTGCTGTAGTCGTGTCTCAGCATGTGGCCCTTGAGGTCGTCTCGCCTGGCGAAAGAATGCGGGCAGTGGGGACATTTGTAGGGTCGGAGTCCGGTGTGAAGGCGAATGTGACGTTTTAGGTTATTCTTGGCCGTGAACGCCCTGAAGCAAAACGAACAGCTAAACAGGTTGTGCTTCTCGTAAGCGTGGGTGGCCACAGCGTCTGAGTTGGGCAAACTTTCACGACACATTTTGCACATGAGTCCATTGGGCAGTTTGACGATCATGCTCTGGGGATGTGGCGTCACGAAGGTGGTGTTGGAGCTCTCGTTGTCTCCGGACAGGTCAACTGGAACATCTGTCTCAAAGTCTGTGCCGTCTGAGCTACTGCTGGGCTCTGTCTCCACTTCCTCTATTTCCTCGGGCATGCAGATCATGGGTACGACATTCTCTGGACATACATCTGACGTCATCTGCTCTGTTCTCCTCTGAGTCCCTTGGGTTGTCTCCTCTGCGGATTCGCCCATGGTTGAGCTCTCCTTGACATCGTCAGCGTGAACACGCGCTAGCTTGACATCGGCGTCGCTCGTCATTTCTGAGAAGCGACTGTTTGAGTCAGACAGCTTGGCTGCGGATTCTTCTGAGTTGTCGACAGAAAGGTCAATCACAAGAGAGGAAGCAACTACGTCGTCAGCATCATCGACCGTCACGCCCTCTGGCGACTTGATGCACTCGGTTTTCTCAGGGCTCGATTCTCTCTTCGCGCGGATCTCTTGCTCCATCAAGGCTGGACTCTCGTCCATGCAACATTCTACGGGGTACAGCTGGCCAAAATATCCTTGTTCCTCGTTCTCTGGGACTTCTTTCTTAGTCTGTTGTGGGCTTCTGTGACCTAGTTCTGAGTTACTATTGTAGCCACTCTCCTCATCGCTGTCCCGTCGTGTCTTGACATCATCCGAGTCCTGACTCAAGTGACCAGCTGAGCAATTCTGTGCCACGTGATCTCCAAAGGGGTAGTTTCTCATTTGCTTCCCTTCTTCATTGATCTCCTCGTGCGATTTCTGAACTTGTTCCACGTGGTCCCCCTCTGATATGACGCTATCAGGGCTCTGTAGCCGGACACAGGGGCCATGAGGAGACACACCGTCCCTTAACCTAACATTTAAACCCTTTTCAAGCTCAGTCTCCCGCCCTGAAATGTTATTGTAAACCTCGTCCAGACATACAGAGATGGGGACTCTGTCGTTACACAAAGACACCTGGATGTGACCTTTGACTTGAGCTATCTGACGGCCAGTTAAAAGTTTTTCAATGAGGGAAAGGATAGAACCCTGTAATAACTCAGTGATGCGCTCTTTGGAGAACTGTTTATCTGAAAGTAAGTCGTACAATTCTCTATCATCTTCTCCTGACAAGTTAGACTTTGGACTCGAGTCCACGTATGCAGGGGACAACTGTCCGAACTGACTGGGGCTGTTACAGTAAGGCATTCTGGGGGTGTTCCTAAACTCGGCCACAAAGTCCCCGGCTGTGTCAGGGGGGCATGTGTAAGTTTGGTAGGTGTGATGTTTGACAGGGAACTCAGCAACAAAGTTGGACATTTTGATGATAATCTGGAACAACTTAGGGTAGATGGAAAGGCTTTGGCTTTGACAGTCACAAAATACAGATAAAAAGATGAATGGAAATTATGCGACAAAATGATAGCTCACAGCACAATTAATTATAAAGGCACAAACAAGTGCACGATAAACAATGTATAAATAAACTGCGTTCTGATTATACTCTGTAAGCAAACGCAAAAATGGCAAAATATTATATCAAGGTGAATAAGTGTTGAACAATCACAGGGTACTCTTGTGTTTTTTGGTTATTATGGCATAAGCAGAACAGCTGCTCTCAAACAAACAAATACTGGTCAACAGTAATATGTGGGAATTTCTTTTCTTAGAAACAAAGTCCTAAAGCAATATTGAAATGTAAGTTGTAATAAAGTTTGCTTAAAAAACTGGTCGCTCAGCACTCAAAAGTTTCCGTTGCGTCAGTAAAATCTGTCAAAATCTGTCGTTGAAATAAGGTGGCTGGGCTGTCTTCACACCAAAGGATCGTGGTGCAGAAATATCCTGTTGTTGTTGACCGTAAACCAGTTCTGTGGCCTCTCTTTCCCCAAATCTCGTCTCTCACTTATGCAAACGTTCTCGGTATCTCGTTTCGAGTTCGTTCTGTCACTTCTTTCTTATCAGCAGTCTCTCAACGAGCTGGAGCTACGGACACCGTGCCAGGACAGTCAGTCAGTCGTGCTGTGGCGGGGACACAGATATCCGGGGCTGGCGGTTGGTACACAAGGTGACCTTGGGGGGTCAGTCCATCCGTGATAACAACAACAACACACTGGTCGAGAGGGGGGTCCAAGGGTGGTGGAGGAGGAGATCAAGTGGAAATAAACCGGCAGGGTAAATAGAGACCTGACCTCTCCCGTACGCACTTATCTCCCTTCGGTGTGTTGCTGGCCAGGAAAGTAGGACAAAGATTTCAACCTCACGTTTTTCCTTTGCACGCAGAGACGTGAGACCAGATAATTCGCAAAAAAAAATGTATATATAATTCACTGCAGCTGCACAGGTTCGTGTAAGTTCGAGGGTGTGACAATAACAGTCGTTCACAGCACTTTGTTGGCAGTTGCACAATCGCTTTCTTATGGTCGTTGGCTTAGTACCTGTCTACACCATCTGAAAAGAGAAAAGGCAAACAGAACGTTAAAATTAGGCAAAAACAAAGACAGATGATAATATGGACAAACAGACAGTGAACACGTTTGTTTTGTTCCCAAAAGAAGTTCTAAGAACGTTTGTGTAAAAATCAGCACATGTGCACACAATCAGACATACGTCATCCAAAGGTTTCGCCCTACAAAAAGCTCTTTGCTTTAGTGTCTCTAAAGAACGGGGGGGGGGGGGGGAGTAAATGAAACAGCAAGACGAGCACGTATTTTGTTGTAAGAGTTAATAAAGAATGATGGAACGGAATGAGAGAAAGGCCCAAATACCGGAACTCGGGCCTGCAGGTGTAGGCAGTTGGGGTGGGAGGGGAAGGCGAGGGAAGAGACGGGGGTTCGCGCAGACCGCCTGTCTAACAGGTAATCAGAAAGGTGAACGAAGGGGACAACAAACACAGGTTCTTAGAAAAGGGACCTGTCATGGGAGGTTGTCGCTTGTGAGACACTCTAAAGTAAAGTAGTAGAATCTCGGCCTACTATTAACACACTGTAGATTTACCATTATTAAACTAGAATCTAAGTTAGATCTTTACTATAGACTATAGAGCCATCTCCCCTGATTTTTCACATCGTGAAATTTCAGACTAAGGTCTATTTAAGCTACCCCCAACCTTTCCCCATTCTTCAATGAGTTATTCGTGCGTGGTGTCGCACCTGCCCTAATGTTTCCAAAAAGAGAAAAGGCAGACCCCGGACATGTGTTATGTAGTAGGGCAAGTCAGTTCCTAATAGAGGGCTGTAGGAAACCTTTGTAACGTTTCTTTTCAGACAGCAGCCGTTTAAGTTGGTTTATTTATTATTGGTTTTTATTTTTTGGGGGTGAGGTTGACTTTTTCTGTTTTGTTTTTATATGTCTATTTTCTGTTTTTCTGGGGGGGGGGGGGTTGTTGTTGTTTTTTTTGTTTTAAGTTTGGGTTTTATTTTAGCATATGGTGGGCAAGTGCATGCCCATCCCATCCATCCTTTCCCCTCACTCCTAAAATGTTTCATGCGAAGATGAAAATCAGCGATGAGAAACACACCGACGCGGAAAAGACCTAACTGAATGAAACGGCCCAATGGGAGAGAAAAAAAAGAAAAAGAAGTAGATCTATAAGGCCCCTTAGTAGAAAGAAACGAGGGAGTGCGGGAGTGGCCGGTCGGGAACAGGAAATACCGAGACAGGCTGAAACCGGATACAGGTTCACGATGACTTACCTCTGCTGGGATTTTATTACGTCTGACCGAGGGAAAGGAGAGGGCGCCAGGCTGAGAGTTTTATTATTTCAAAACTTTAAGAGATCGAGATCTAAGGGCTAGATTCTAGTTGGGGTGTTTTTTTTCTTTGTCTTTTATTTAAAGTTCTATTTTTATGACTGCAGAGATATGAAAAGAGGGTGTATTTGTTTGAGTCAACATGATAAGATTTGAAGGTATCCTAATGTAATGCATAGGTGTTTATGAGAAACCTGTTGACAAAGAAGAAAACGGATAGGGCCCCCTTATCCCAAGCCCACCCCATCCAAGTCGTCCATACACAAAAATGAAAATGATAAACATTTAAAGAAATGCTTGTCAAAGAGTGAATTTTGAGTCACTTTATAACTCCGCCATCTAAATTTTAAAATAGCAAAGTAATTGTTTATTAGAGTTTAAAAACGTATTTTATTACCACTGTTCTTTCTCATAACTAAAGAGAAAACAAAACATGAGAGAGAGAGTGACAGAATTCTGGATAATATTATCAAAACACATTCCATTTTAAAAATAAGACGAACATGAAGAAATAGAGATCGAGAAAATTCGGAAACAATTTTAAATACATACTGGGACAGCTTTTGATAATAAGTCTTTGAAAGGAATAAACGTATTCAACAAATAACCAATCCACAAACAAACGACATACAAGTTCCACGACCTGGAAAGGTGATTCTAAAGAGTTGTTGAAGAAATTTGAAACATGTTTTAGATCTAGATTAATTAGATCTAGAAAAGTAAAGAAAATGTAGACTCTAGATCGAGCACAAAATCTAAAAACAGTTAGAAAAAAAGTCTCAACATACCCCATGAAATTCTCAACAAATAATCCTCCATTTCGATGTGTATAGGAAAAGCCAGCGTAACAGGTTCTTTTCACCACGACATGTTGACGGGAACTAACAACAAGCCTTGGAGAAACCGAATTTATAGGCCTGGCTAGCTCTCGTGTTCTCGTGTGTGTGTGTGTGTGTGTGTCTTCTTCTTATATTGTGTGTGCAGTGTGCCTCCAAAAGTCCCCGCCCCGCCCCATCGCCCATCGCCCACCGCCCGCGCACACGCACACACAGAGGCGGCGAACGAATCACTACGCCGTGACGTCACCGGCTCTCGGCGGAGAGAAGAGAGGGGACGGTCCCAGCGAGAGCTCGTTTCCGGGTCAAGTGTGCCAAAGGTCGACGAGGCCTTCTCGTTGTGTGACGTTATCTCTCTCTCCGCAGAAAGAGGGAGAGAGAGGGACAGAGAGAGAAAGAGAGAGAGAGAGAGAGAG
>NW_004798512.1:140982-146955 GCF_000002075.1 Aplysia californica | reverse complement strand
GAGAGAGAGAGAGAGAGAGAGAGAGAGAGAGAGAGAGATAGAGAAAGAAAGAGAGAGAGAGAGAGAGAGAGAGATGGGTGAATGAGCTAGTGAGTGCTCGGATGTTTGTTTATTCTTTCCTTACCCTCTTTTTTACCCTTTTACCCACTCCTCTTCATTTAACAATCAACGTAGGAAGACAATACTAACGTTGACACTTCCCCCCTTATGCTCAATTCTCTTCAGACAATACATTTATTAACCCCTTAAAATGAATAATTATTGTCTCTCCCCCCACCCCCCACCCCCAAATCAGTCGGCCATAAAAAAACCCAACAACTTAAAATTGCTTCTGCTCTCAGTTTCTGATCGACGGGTCATAACTCGCAAGCGATCGGCAACATAACGCGCTCTCGTGCGAGTAAAGGGAAGTAACTGAAAAAACGTTAGCTTCCAAGGTGTACAGTTGGAAGACGATGCGTTCGTGAATCGTCTTGCAATAAATTACAGTACCTTTTCATGTCTTCCTTATTTCAATGACAATGCAGACTTTCGGCCAAGTTGACGTTATGTATTCACAACTTTTCCCCCATTTTACGTTCTTGAAAGTTATTTCCATCTCACGTGTATTAAATTAAAAGTCATGATTGAAATTTCCTCTTTTCAGCCGTATACAATGGGTGGTTGGCGGGCGACTGGTGTGGTTTACTCCTTATTTTTAAAAGAATATCTATAGTCCTCATTTATCCTCATTTTTTTCTTTGTATGTTTACTCTAAGCACTTCTAATATTCGACACTTATGACCTATCTGTGTTTCAAATGCCGCAGAGCTCTAATCAAAGCTAAAACTAGAAATCATACTTGTTATAATACTGCACTTGCGGGTATTATTTTGGAGAAGACTCATTATAATAAAGCGAGAAGGTGCACCTTACCCCCGTCCCCCTTATTATCTGCTTAAGTTTATTGAAAATGCATTGTGTTAGTGTCTCCCCGCATCTTCTCAAATGGTTATCAACTCATAATTTTGCGCAACTGTTTCGCGAGAAACAAAGAAAAAAACATTTACAGAAGGTTCGATATGAGATCAGAGGTACAAAAACATTGAAGAATGTTTACCAAGTTTATTCCTTTCCTCTCAAATACAAAAATGTGCACATTCTGTAAGTAAAGATTTGTTTCAAAGAATGTCATCTTGAATCACGCTTCAGCTTATGCAAATAAACTGCTGTCAATTATTTTAAGAGCGCTTAATTAAAGTGCTTTGGTTTAATGTGAATTTTTACTTTGCAAGAGGCGTCACATCTAATTTTAGATAAAGAATAGAACACGATTTCCTAAGAATTTCCTATTTGCTTGAACAAAGCTTCACAATACAGGTTTTGATGCCGGAACATCCCATTAATCACAGAGGCGGATGCAAAATTCGAAGTTTTGCGTGGGCTCTGTATGTCGCAATGGAGACGAAACGCCAGAAATCGAAGAAGATAAACGTGTCCTGAAGGGCCCAACTACATGAACGACAGACTGCGATATTTTCTTTTTTCCTGTCGAAAGGAATTCAATTTGCATACCAGTTTTTGTGTTAGATAATGAAGACGACGTTCGCAATTTTATTTATTGTTCCAGTTGAAAATGTGTGTTGCAATGGCATGTGCATACATAGTTCGACACCGCTTGAACAATCACAAACTCGCCATTGCACAGGGTCTGCTGGGACAGAAAAGAAGTTTCACAGGTCAAGTAGTCTGCACATTCATTCAATTTGTTATTCTGCGTGGTCAGGTCGAATCGAAAGTCGAAGTGGCCATTGTTCACTTAAGGAACAGAAATCGGCTTAAATAAATACATGTTTACCTCTACACGATATAGCACTCGTCCTGTAGCAGGACTGGACTAGATATGTTTTACGCCCGTATAGACACATTTAATTCTTTGATCTTTTTGGGAACTTTTTTCTTCTACACTGGCTAGCAGGACCGACAAGGGCTAAATGGGATACATAATCTTAGATGAAAGACAGAGATACTCATTAGAATATATTTTCACACATGGGTATTAAACTCATGTCTTTTCTGTACAAGATTGATGAACCTAACCATTACACCACAGACGCCATAGGTCATCAATGATCGGATAAAAATGAACCGTAGTATTGGAAGAAGAGAATAGCTTGTTATGTCGAACATATTTCATATTTTAAAAATGAAATGCCCTATAAGTCTCCAGGTTTGAAACAAGTGCCTTAGATATAATCAATTTCATTTCTGTATGTGTAAAACCCCATTCAACAAGGCATTCTTAAGATGACCTATTAGATGTATTCACCATTTTTAAAGGAAAATGGTCAGCTTGGCCCTTGCTTATTTGGGAAAGGCAATTTACAAGAATTTAACCCATTTGGCTAAGTCGCTTTGAAGGTCTATATTAAATTCCGAGGCCCCGCCTGATAACCTTACTGTGCTACAAATGGCGTTAAATCTAGATCTAGATCCATACAATTTGGCACAAATATATCATTTTCTATTTTAAGGCAAAACAGAGCTGTCTACAGTTTGGCGCATGAAACATTGTTTTCTTGAGGGTTACCGCCCTCCTCTCCCCAAGATTTGAATTGCTTGTGACAGCGATAAAGATAAACAACACTGTAAACAAACAGAGTATCTTATCTTGTCTTATCTTATCTTATTCCCTGATTGAATCGCTTTTGCTGTCATTAAACCAAAGACCTCTGATCAGAATTTGGCGACAAAGTTATTGAATCTGTTAGATCAGTGTACAATTTATTTAAAGGGCTAGAGTCCCCTCCCAAAGGGCATGCTGGCACGGTCATTCACCCGCGTGCAGCTGTTGTCAATGGCATTGCTTGCTATTTTTCGAGAACCTGCGTTCTTCAACCGTTCATGCACAACTTTAAAATAAGAAAAGCAAAAATCGTATTATTATTTCAACGCACGCAATTTCAAAAACAGCAACAACCAACCCCCTCCCCCCTCCCCTAAAAAAACAAAAAAAAAACCCTCATTATAATGAAAAAACTACAGCAACAACAAAAACCCAACAACAACAACAAGAAAGACAAAAAAAGCAAAACCAACATCATCTCAGGGCATCGTTTTGTAAAAACAACGCAGAACAATAAAGAAACAAATAATTTTATGAACGCGGATGGATGAGCTAAAGCTTTGCCCCATGAACGTAAAAATGTAACCGTAGTTTGAATCAGAACAAGAGGACGTAAACACATTAATTTTGTGACAAATAAACAAATAAATCACGAAGGGTTGACGAGCAAACGTTCTGTGACATAAAACACCTTGTTTCGCAAGAGAAAGTTAGTTCATTGTTTCGTCTATGTACTGTAAACAACAATGATGAATCGTTATTTAGCAGCGGTTGCGAATAATAATAAGAGCCAAGAAAAAGACTGAACAAAATTAAAACTAACATCATAGTCCCACATCTGTCGTACATTAGTGGGACTTAGAACTACTAGTATCGCAAACGTAAGAAGATAACATCTTATTTTGCAGAATAACATTTTTTAAAAAAGATAAAAGATGTTACAGAATTAAAGCAAACAAAAACTGTAGCCGAAGACGACCACCCATTGTCAAAGAGAAAAATGGTTGTCTTAGACAGGTGGGCGTCGTGGACAGAGTCAATATAAAGTTTGAAAAAACACGCACACGTAAGGGAGGGAGGAAATGGAAAATCGCCGTTTGTACAGGCCATTGTCTTATACAGTGTGGCTGTTAGAGCAGGTCCACTAATTGTATTATTTTGATGATCACGATGACGATGATGATGTTGTGTTGGCACGGGTTTTTGCTCGAGAAGAGCTTCATTATACATGTTCCGGGGCCGACGTAGCAGCAGAGCAGCAGAGCAGCAGCATCTTCCCATTAATCACGCGGGGCAGAGGCTGAGGCGTGGGGCCACGCTGAGCATTGTTAGCACAACACGAGCCACCAGCACTACGTCACGGCTTGCTCTCCACGGGCAATATTTGGAGGCCTGCCCGGAGGCCATCTTGGGACGGCTCTTCCTATTTCCTAGTGGAGGAGAGAGATCAGTGGTGGATACATTGATTGCCGGAACGTGCTGGCGCATTTTGAGGGCGGGTAATTGAATTGTCGCTAACAAGTCACTTGAGGGGGAGAGCGGGGCGGGAGGGGGAAGAGAGACGAGAGCCGTCTGCCCACTGTCATCCGTTAGTCGAGAGAAGCAGGGGAATTATGGGCCAACCTGCAAATAGTTGGCAATTTACGAGATCTTGAGGTGCGGGGGAAAAGGATGATAATGTTTGGCTTTTTTTTCCCAAGGCAAATTAATTCATGAGAAGGTGAAATAAGATGCTTCTGACATCTTTTAGATGATTTTCCATTCGGAACCCTTTTTTTCAGTTTGTTGGTTGAATAGATCTCGGTTGTGTTTGAGCCAATGTTTGACCTTTGATGGTTGACTCTAACCTAAAAGGCTGAAGATAGGACTTTGATTCTCAAAAAGGGAAGTTATAGTTTCAAGTGTCCCAGTCTGGCTACTGGGATGTTAGTTTTAACCATTAATGTAGGAGTTTTTTCGCCACCAACAACACAATTAAGATTATTTAGTAGGTCGTAAGGTTTGACCCTGCCTGTTAGGTCCCTCGCAAGTCAAGAGCTATACAACGTCCCAGCAGAAAGACCGAGACACTAAATAAAAACTATACCCCGATGTCATGGGAATCAAACACGGTTCTTTTGTACTCGATCGCGACGTGCCTTACCGCTACATCACATATTATTATGCTTGTTGGGATGTTGCATTCTACACAGCTCCGGGTTGACTCTGCTTGACAGAGAGAGTCACATCAATCATCCTTCTAATTGATTGTCTAAACTGTTTCTAAGGTACAACAACAAGTAATGAAAATCAATCAATCAATCAATCAATCAATCAATCAATCAATCAATCAATCAATTAGTCAGTCAAGGTAGAGAGACAGATAGATAGATAGATAGATAGATAGATAGATAGATAGATAAATAGATAGATAGATAGATAGATAGATAGATAGATAGATAGATAGATAACATTTGTATACAGCAAATTCCCACTCAACAGCAAGCTGCTTAATATGCGCTTTACAATCTATACTATTACACCAGCAGACCTGATAGCATTTTGAAATAATATCAACTTCCTGGGAAGTATACAGCGCAAGCTATGTGGTAAAACACCAATCAATCTATCAAACAATCATCACGATCCTGTGTGCAGGTCTTAAGTATCTTTTATTGTTCCTTTGACAGCTGCAGGGTTCTCACAGAAGATCTGTTCAAGGTAAAATAAGTATCCGTGTACCCTTCATTCAGAACTTACTCTGCCTACTACATTTTTCTGCGTCTCCGCTTTCTGAGGAGCCACTTGTGGGTCGCCGTGACGTCATTCAGGAAAAGCCATTTTAACTTATTCGGGGGAGGGAGGAGACTGTTAATCTGTACCTTGTAAGCATTTTAATGGTTTAGCGACTATAAAAGTATGGCAGCTTGCACTGTATGCTTCCCAGAGTGTTGCGATGGTTTCAGAACGCTATAAGGTTTGTATAAAAGTTTGCTGTTGAACGGGAATTTGCGTTATACAAAATATGCTATCTATTATTATTATCGCAGTTTTGTCTTTTTTAATGATATCATATTACATCCATGAAAACATGTAGCCGTCGTTGTTTCTTGTTGAAATCTTGGCATCATAGAATGGTGGCACAAATTCTTTTAGTTTCTCTTGTGCCAAATATCACGTTAGTTAGGCTACAGTTACATCTCCTTCTCTCTCTCTCTCTCTCTCTCTCTCTCTCTCTCTCTCTCTCTCTCTCTTTCCCTTTCTCTTTTGTTGTCTCTTTTTCTCTATCTGTTCCACTTCTCTCTGTCTCTCTCTCTATCTATCTATATCCCTCTCTGTCTGTCTGTCTGTCTGTCTGTCTGTCTGTCTGTCTGTCTGTCTGTCTGTCT
>NW_004798512.1:135554-138600 GCF_000002075.1 Aplysia californica | reverse complement strand
GGAGGTGAAAGGAGACAATTTTAGAGAAGAAAATGTTTTGGTCGCTACCCGGATTCGAACCCGGGACCTTTGAATGAGAGGCCAACACCTTAACCTCTAGGCCACGAGAGTCTCCTGTTTTTGTTTGTTTGAGTGAGTAGAAGCACGTTGACATAATAATGGGCATTTAGTGCTGGGGAAAAAAGTAATACATTAATATAGACAGAAACAACGGAGGGAAAGAAAAGAAATAGGACCTACAAGTGGCGTCCTCCAACCACCCACGGGTCCTACTGGAGATGGGAGGTAAATTAGGAGGCCTCTTTCCCTATAGATAATCTGATATGTTGAAAGGAGCGTTACACCTATACACTTATAAAATAAGGCATGATTTTCCTTAAATGATGTCTCTATCAATTCATTATATCCAATATGTATTGGTTGTAAGTGGTCGTAAATGTATGAAACCCAGTCAATGAAATATTAGTTAATCTTAATGAGAGAAGCCTTGAGCCTGTCTTCCAGCCCTCTCATAGTTACTTCTGTTTAAAAAATCCAACAACAACAGAAGTGTCACCTCTATGATAAATTCCATGCACCTTTGTTATTTGATATCATAGTAGAGTATAATGTTATGATGACAACCGACGACAATTCGAGCTTAAACAAGGCATAAAAAATCACCACTAGAGGATGCCATTCATTAATGCTGGACATTCAGAATGTAAAAAAAAAGAAGAGAAACGGGATAACTATGTAGAGGTCTGCTTGACACCCTTGCAATGGTCTGTTTGATACTCTTACCAGGTCTGTTCGATACTCTTACCAGTTCTGTTTGATACTCTTACAAGGTTTGTTTGATACATTTACAAAGGTCTGTTTGACACTCTTACCAGGTCTGCTTGATACTCTTACCAGGTCTGTCTGATACTCTTACCAGGTCCGCTCGTTACTTTTACAGTATCAAATCGTTCTCACCAGCGTCTGGGTACATTGGATATTGGCGCTTCGCCAGCAAACACGGAAGACGCGAGTTCGGTTACCTTGTGAGGAGGTTTTCTTAATTAAGTACCCCCGTGTCTACTGGGACGTTATATCACCCTCAGGTTAGCCCTGACAAGTAGGGTCGGAGAAGCCCGTCTCCTAAATGGTCTGAATATTGTCAAAGGTGGTTCAAAACATCTATAATAACAACTATAATTACAAATCGTAAATCGATCATGCCGAACCGACATGTCAGATATAGGGAAAGCCTACTTAATTCAAAATATCAAGGCCAAACAAAAACAAAACAAAAACTTTAAAGGCTTGAACTGTAAGAAGTAAATTGGTGCATTCTAAATTTCTTTCAAATCTCATTTGAACGATGGGATCGGAAAGACCAGATTATCAATTTTTAATCATATTAACAACAAATTGTTTTATGCCTGAAAAGGGTCAATTGTATCTTGGGTTTTTTAAAAATTTGTTTTAATTTTTCTCTTTTTTTTAAACGACATCTTTTAGGTTCACTGTCTATTTTGGCACAGGCTGTGGAAGCAGGAGGGAATCCATTTTTTAAAAAGAAGATCTAAAACAGGGACAATAAGTGCAATTTTCATGCTCTTCCAGGTATAAAAAATGCAGGAATATAACGTAGAAAGATTCCTGCCTAAAATTGCTTAAGTGCAAAGCCGAGATTTTATGAAAGCTTTTGGAGTTGGAATATGGAATATGAAAAATCTGCCAGCCCTTGTTAAACCTGGGTAATTGAAATTCTTTAAAGCATCGCTTCGGGTAGTGCGAAATAACGGAATACGATAGAGCTGAGAGAAGATGCAATAACGTTATTTTCATGCACTGTCAAAAGTCTTTTAGTTTGAGTTTTGCGTATTTTGTTATTTGATGGACCTTATTTTTGAGGTTCTAATATAGCATCAAAATGAGTTGAACTGGTTCACATCCAGGTACATGCTGCTTACAGGGGGACACATCTAAACACCCACACGAGCCCGATTCCACACACAAACAGACATGCACACACACACACACACATACACACACACACACACACACAGATCCACACACTTACACACACATACACACACACATACACACACGCACGTATACGCACACATCTAAGCACAAACACAAACACACACACATACACACACAATCATCATCATCATCATCATCATCATCATCATCATCATCATCATCATCATCATCCCACACGCAAAAAATTAACAAACGAAACAAAAAAACAAAAACAAAAACAAAAAGCAACAACCAGCAAGCTAGGAAACACAAAACACAACAACACCCAAAAACATTGAACAACACAGCAGCAGCAACAACACCAACAATGACAAGAGAACAAAAAGAAACGCAGTGTCCTAATTTGAAATTATAGTTTAAAACATAATTATAACTGCACCCGTAGCATCACTGATAGAGAGTACGTAAAAGCCATCTATCGATTTATTATTGGTTTGCCTCTGATTATTTGCAGGTGTTTCGATTTTCCTTTTTGTGTTATCTTTTAATTTGCAGGTGTTTCGATTTTCCTTTTTGTATTATCTTTTAATTTGCAGGTGTTTCGATTTTCCTTTTTGTATTATCTGTTTATTGGCAGGTGTTTCGATTCTTCGTTTTTGTATTACCTGTTTATTGGCAAGTGTTTCGATTTCCTTTTTATATTGTCTGTTTATTGGCAAGTGTTTCGATTTCCTTTTTATATTGTCTGTTTATTGGCAAGTGTTTCGATTTCCTTTTTGTGCTCTGATTTGTTTTGTTTTCTAACCTGGTTGTTGGAGGGTGGGAGAATGATGAATAGAATAGTCTATTTGTTTTGGAGAGGAGGAGTAAAAATTACCTCTCAATATTGCTGTTGGTACAATCTAGTTTCAGTATACATTTTTTAAAAAACTCACAAAAAACACGCATACACAAACATGAACACACAGAGAAAGAGTGAGTTGAAAAAGAGTAAAAAGAGAGAAAAAATCACAGAGTTGGGAGAGAGACAGTGACAGATAGATAGATAGATAGATAGATAGATAGATAGATAGATAGATAGATAGATAGA
>NW_004798512.1:132569-133937 GCF_000002075.1 Aplysia californica | reverse complement strand
CCCCCACCCCCACCTCCAAGCCTTGAAAATATAAGATAAACAACAACCTGAAACCAAACAACCAGCAAACAAAACAGAACAAAACAAACGAAGACAAAAAAAATCCCCCAAAACAAACAAGTAAAGAAAACAAAAACAACACAACCCAAATAACGAACGAAAAAATGAAAAAGCGAACAAGAACAAACAAAACAAAATAAAAACCAACAACCCAACAACTTATGAACAAAAAAAAATATAGTAAAAAAAAAACAAGCAAGAAAAATAAAACCATGCACATAAGCACAAAAATAAATACTCCTTAGAATTTCTAATGGGCTCTGGTTAATGATAATATCCGTTCCTCAGTTTTGCAAATATAATTTGCCAGGGGGATTAGAATTAGATATGAAAAATTAGCCTGTGCTGTGTTATCACTTTCTTTCTTTACGCCATAAGACCAAGTGCTGATCATTTGACGCACAAAAAGAGTCGATCTGCCTTCAAACTACCATTGTTTTGCTTGTTATTTTTTTAACCAATTTAGCTTACAGAGGTATGTAAAGGGTTTTAAAAAAAGCACTGTGTGAATCTTAAAATTTGAAAGCAACAAGATGCTTAATTTAATATAATATATGCAAATTTGTGTTTCTGTCTTTTAAAAAAGTTTTAGTTAGAGTTTACGGCACTTGCCACACAATTAATTCCCATAAGTGCCGAAGTTTAAAGGTGTTACAAGAGAGTAGCATGCACAAACAGGAAGGAAGAAAGATAGAGTTTTGTTTAAGGTTTAAAGTTTTGTAAGTTTTACGGTACTTGCAACACAATTAGGTCATAAAAGTGCCTAAGATTAGAAGTGTAGCATTAAGAGGGTAATAGACACAAAGAAGAACTAGAAATAAGGATGATAGATGTTTGATAGAAAAGAAGGAGCAAACCGCACCAGAGCATCCACCAACCACCCACAGCACACTGACATAATCACTGTGGGTTGAAAGGGGCAAGCAAAATATTCAAACCGGAGAAAGGAAAATATAATTTCACATCAAGAAACTGCTAACAGAAACATAGTTTTCTCCAAGGTCGACCTTTCTCACCCCACACATAACATGGAACTGTTTGCCCCATGCATTAATCGAGAACAGCCTCGCTTTAAGCCTTGCATCACTCAACCTTCTGTGCTCACTGATCCAATGAGAAATCTGCTCTTCTCAATTTTAAATTCAAATATTGTTTCAGCATTTTGCCCCAAGCGACAGTTCCTTCTTTTTCCTTTCACTTCCGGATGAGCGCGTTCGATTGTACATTGTTTTTCTGCACATCGCTGCTCGTCTTTCAGGAGCCCCTGATCTGGAATTTCAAGGTGGTGGTGGTGGTGGTGGTGGTTGG
>NW_004798512.1:130293-132187 GCF_000002075.1 Aplysia californica | reverse complement strand
CCAAGCCAAAACGCCGAGATACATCGCATGTGGATAAAACGTCTCCCCATGCTGGAAGCGAACTCGTATCTTCTACGTGGAATAGCAAAGTGCTTTATCGCTACACTATAGGCACCTTGAAGACTGTTCTACTGTATGGTTCAGAGACATGGAGGCTCACAGCATCAGCAGCAAGGAAACTGCAGAGCTTCGTAAATGGATGCCTACGAAGGATAGTGGTGATCAAGTGGTACGATCGAGTCACGAATGCTCAACTGTGGGAGAGAACAAGCCAAAGACCAGTAAAGGAAGATATTCAGGTGAAGAAATGGAAATGGATTGGACACACCCTGAGGAGACCCCCGACAAGCATCATCAGGCAGGCCTTAACATGGAACCCACAAGGAAAGCGTAAGAAGGGAAGACCTAAGATGACATGGAGGCGAGCGGTATCAGCGGAATTTGAAAAAGCGGGGACTTCATGGAAACAGATAGAAAAGGATGCTCAGGACAGGCTTCGCTGGAGTAATGTTGTTGATGGCCTGTGCTCCACTGGGAGTTACAAAAAGGGCAAGAGAGATAGGCACCTGGTTGTTCTTTTTTTTAAATGGATGTGTTGTCTTTATGAACATAACTAGATAGGTTATTTCGAAGGTAGGAACTCCTGTTGTTTTGGGCTTCACTCATCTACTTTTTTAATCTGACCGAACTCTCGTTCGACAGTGAAAATGATATCCTTTCCCAATAGAAAAAAACAACAACTAAAAATATCAATTTGATAATAGTAATTTAATTAATAATAATTATAATTATTATTATGATGATAGTAATAACTACACAAAAGCCGCAGCAGCAACAATAACAACAACAATAATAATAATAATAATAATAATAATAATAATAATTTTAAAAAACAAACAAATAATAATAATAATAAAGAGTTAGTTGCACCCAAACAGCGGTACAGTTATGTCCCTTGATATGTTGACAGCAATATTGATAATAACATTGTCCTTCCAGCTAAGAACAAAATAATCTCCGAATTCACGTTAGGCTACATATTTAAATAAAACAGAAACAAAAATAAGGACATGAAAACAAAAACTCGCCTTTATATTTTACTGCTTAGCTCGCTTAAAACTGCTAATCATTTTCAATGTGATTGCGTTTGGAGTTAAAGCGTTGTTAATTAATGTTCCGACGTTTGCAAACGAATATAGCTTTTTTTCGAGCGTGGAATTTCTCATCAAAGGACTCTTTTTATGCCGTACGTGGTTGCATGAGAGCCTTTCTATACGCCTTTGCCCAAGCGCTGATAATTCGCCTTTGCCTATGCACCGGAAAAAAGACATAAAGAGTTAAAATGCTCTCTAAACAAACTGGGTTCAAAACCAATGAATCGTACCCAGGTATCCGGTATGACGACCGTGTAAATTCCAGTAGAGTTAACGGTGTGTCTGAACTGCTTGAGCAGCAGATTTCATCTTTTGTATCAAATTTTCAGCTCCATCAGATAATAGAGGAGCATCCCCCCCTCCCCCCTTACCCTCACTCCCCTTCTTAAACACTACCAACCACACACTCACACAATGGAACAGTTAGAAAACGAAGACACCCACCTCCCTAAAAAAGAAGAATGAACATAAACTGAAGAAAGAAGGCGATTACAAAAGATAATATTATGCACAATAGCACCCCGCCCTCCCCCCTCCCGCCCCCAAAGCTATAGGGAAAGAAAGAAGACTCTCGCCGAAGGTCGATGTGATTTACTTAATAATGCAGACAGAGGCAAAGATAGACAGACGGCAAAAAAATATAGATTTGACAACTATGAGATGTTATTAGGAAATATATAGATAAATAGATAGATAGATAGATAGATAGATAGATAGATAGATAGATAGATAGATAGATA
>NW_004798512.1:125747-127543 GCF_000002075.1 Aplysia californica | reverse complement strand
AAAATAGTGGTTTTTTGTTTGGAATTGAAGCATAAATTTTAATGGGCGCTACTCTGTGGCGACTGGGTGTGTTCAAATGTGTGTGTGTGTGTGTGTGTGCATGTGCGTGTGTGTGTTTGTGTGTGTGTGTGTGTGTGTGTGTGTGTGTGTGTGTGTGTGTGTGTGTGCACGTGGTGAAACACCAAACCAAAGTGCCAGTATCGGGACAATAAAGATGTATCTTATAATACCACCATCTTTACATTTCGCGACATTAGTCCTGGAACTTTTCTGATACACCTCGTATTAGATACAAAATTTGTTATCATACTATGACGACGAGAGAACAAAACTGTACATGCAGTTGTGCTTAAAAAGAGACGAGCTTCCAGGCCCTCTAACAGCCTCATATCAGTGGTCATGTTCTTTTTTGTTCAGAATGGGTGATTTTTACACCCCCCCCATCGACAAAATATACACAATTAATTGTGAGGCAGCGTGGTAGAATCAGGCTCTCGTCAAAATTATCAAAGTGAAGAAACTTGCATTTTTCCACAGGTTTGTGAATTTTTATCAAATTTTTGTTTTTTGGCTCAACACCTTTCATGCCCATTACAGAAGTAGATCTAATTTCTGTGTGGATTTTTCTGAAAAACGTTGATTAAAGGCACAAAAAATGTAAATTTTCAGTTACCACACGGACTCTTAAGCTAAGGAAATAACCAATCTTCGGCGGCCATTTTTTCACTAATTTTACCTCTGAAAATAGGTGACCCAATAGTATTATAATATTTTAGTATGGCAGACTTCATGCTCGTCCCAATGGTGGCGGTATAGTTATAACGAGGTTTGACTGTATGTAAAGTGTATCCAGACTACTGTTCTTGGCTTATAGATCTAGATTAAACTTCGTTTGACCTTATTTTCGAATTTTTATTAATTTTTGATTTGTTTATAACTTTTAATAAAAGATTGACAAAATTATTTAATCCATTTTATATTATTGTTGAAAGTAAATCAAACCAAAACAACAAATTAAACTATTAAAGTGCCGTAAAAAAACCTATAACACTAAATCGACCAAAAAACCCACCAAATTTAGTGTAAAAAAACTAAAAACAATAACTGTAGGGGATTATTTTTTTCTGTTTACAGTCATCCTCCCTTGGGCTAGATCTAGAGTCGTTTTCGCGTAGGGAGAGTCAATCTGGCAGTCGCCATACAGACTCCAGAGTGCTTTTGGCGCTGCCAGACTGACTCTAGAGTGTTCCTGGCGGCCCCCATTAATTTGACTCTAGATTCTTTCTAGGGTAGAGTCATTGTGGCGTGGTACACCGGGAAGAATTATATGGATGAGTGCCACGGAAGACTAGGAAAGTACGTCTGTGGGAGGTTACTGGTGCCGGTGGACAGGTGGTTAGGCTCTCAGACTCGCAACCGAAAGGTCCTGGGTGCAAATCCCGTCATGGGCCTGACGTTGAGTGCTTGGGGAAGGCACTTTATAAGAATGTTCCTCACTTCACTCTTGTGGAGATAAGTAAACGGTTATAGACCGTGAAGATCTTGTCACATTGGTACTGTTTGAGCACGTGCAATCTGGAGCTTGCACTGTATTCTTCCTGGGAAGCCGTGAATGTTTCTGATTGAGTGTTCTTGGGTCTACTGGATTAATAACACTTGTAACCGTAAAGCGTATTGAGCATGCTGTAGAGCGTTGATACGCACTATACAAAGGCTATTATTATTTTTATTATTACTATTATTATTATTATTATTATTATTATTATTATTACTATTATTAATATCATTATTATTAT
>NW_004798512.1:122241-124196 GCF_000002075.1 Aplysia californica | reverse complement strand
GGGGGGGGCACTTTTTGTATAGGGTCGGGTACGTTCTCTCCCGATTTTGAATGTCTTATATAATTGTGACGGTTGTTCTGGGAAGCTTTTCTTCGAAATAGAAACCGATTCGACTTTTCAGATTCAGCTTGAAGAGGGATATTTCAGAATATAATCTTTCTCTTGTAAAAATTTTCTTGGTCAGGTGATGTAATGGTAAGGTTTTTCTTCTTTCAGTTGAGATACATGAGCTCGATTCCCATGTTATGGTCAAGATAGTTCTATCGCGCACTGCCATCAGTGTACTGGGATACTGTATACTACTCAGCTGTGGTTGACCAAACAGCCCGCCTTCGAAATAACTGTTATTTAATGGTTAGGGGCGTGAAATGATTGCGATTATTACAGTCCTTACAATCTCAAGATTGTCCATTTGGTGTCGTTTTTACATCGTCACACTCATAAGACAATTGCCTGCGTCATTTTTTGGAGATTTTGGTTCTAAAACGAGAGGAGAGCCAGCTTAGTAATAAAGTTTACGTGGACAAAAGAATAATTCAAATATAAAATCAGTTGGATGTACCAACATTCAAGCGTTTCTCAGAGTCGATTGTTCGAAAAACACAGTTTTTTTTCTAATTTTCTCAAAATGGCTAAAATGACTAAGGCATTTCGCTACCTCAGAATTATCCGTTCATTCGGCCTTGCCAAGATGATCCTGCAAGGCAGCGTCCGGGGAAAAAGGAGCACAGGATGACCGAAGAACATCAAGGAATGGACAGGCCTGGAACTCAAAGACACGCTCAGAAAAGCTGAAGGCCGGAGGAGTGGAGGAAGCCGGTGGCCAAATCTTCAAAAGTATCCTGACGGACATCCTGTCTACGAGATCGGTGAAGGTGAAGGTGAAGGTGAAGGTGAAGGTGAAGAATTACAAAGCTGTCTCTGCTTTATACCTAGTTTTGAGAAATTTTTACCTCAAAGTTTTTGAGTTTCACAATGTGTCAAACTTATTCAAATGCAATTAATTCTTTGAATATCTTGATAACGAACCGAATAATCTTATGATTTTGATAGGGCAGATACAACATCTTGGTTTCTGACCGCGTGGTTTTAGTTACTAAAAACGGCCTGAAATGTCAGAGAGAATTTTGTAATTCTGAGGTGGCGATTAATCATTTGAGCGTGACGCTACAATCATTACGATCTCAACATTGTCCACAAGGTGTCTCTATTACTTGTACTAAATTATCATATTATCTGGCCCGAGGACGTCAAATGCATCTCACCTCGAGACTTAACGGTGCAAGAGAACGGAAAATGTAAAGCTGTCAGTTCAAGATTACAGTTTATTTATTTTGAATTTTTGGCTTATCTGAATCCTTTTTTTATGAAATGTCTGGCCAGTTCGATATTCTGATTCGACTCGATCATGCAGAAATAACATGCTGAACAAGTGTGAAACCCACTTAAAGATAGAATTAATATCTTGGAATGAGAGCATTAGGAATCAAAGAAAAAATATGGGAAAAGGGGGTGGATGGTGGTGCTCATTTGACCGATATAAATCTACTAAGATAGTAACAGATTTCATGGAGAGGACAGAGAAATGTGAAGTGAGGTTAAGGTGGAGGCAGACACTAAAGTGAGCTGGCGGGTGTGGATAAAAAGGTCGATTATGAAGACACACAAACCATAAGAAGAGCGGGGCGAACTGAGGGAGAAGGTTGGGGAGGTCAAGAAAGAGTAAACACGAAGAAAACTAAGGGAAATTGCCAAGTGCTTTAAGTTCATT
The DNA here is from genome assembly GCF_000002075.1 of Aplysia californica. Taxonomy (NCBI): domain Eukaryota; kingdom Metazoa; phylum Mollusca; class Gastropoda; order Aplysiida; family Aplysiidae; genus Aplysia; species Aplysia californica. The sequence continues at coordinate 122,425 of NW_004798512.1, read as the reverse complement.
TTCGTAAGAGCAGCGGATGGATGATGGGGAAAGGAGAGAGAGAGAGAGGCTGAGAGAGAGAGAGAGACAGAGAAAGAAAAAGAAAGAAAGAGAGAACAAGAGAGAGAGAGAGAGAGACACAGAGAGAGAGAGAGAGAGAGAGAGAGAGAGAGAGAGAGAGAGAGTAAACAAGAGAGAGAAAGGG
>NW_004798512.1:115473-117943 GCF_000002075.1 Aplysia californica | reverse complement strand
GTTCTGGTGGGGATGGAGGGGGAGTGGGATAGAAGAATAGTACTTGAGGATACTTAATTTAAGCCTTATTTTTTTAAATGGTGATAAATCTAACCTCCGACTCCTCCACCTTTACCAAGTTATCCGGGCGGGTAATACTGATAATGAACACATGAGAACAAAGTTTGGAGTCTAAAAGGGGTCTACTTAACAGTTGTCTTCGTTTTTCAGTTGATGTCTTTATTTGATGTCCTGTCCTGTATTCTGTGTGGAAATGGACACAACAACAACAACAACAACAACAACAACAACAACAACAACAACAACAACAACAACAAAACCCAACCAAACAAAACATAAAAACAATGAACTTTTACTTAAAACTTGGATGTTATGAAAAACCTTACACGTATTGGTATCGACATCTAAGGAGTAGCGGTTAGGCTCTACGCGGTCGCACACAGAAGACCTGAGTTCGATTCCCGTGTAGGGAGAATTGATATCGAATATTAGCTCGGTCTTTCTGCTCAGCCGTTGTATCTCTTTAATAAGCTAGGCTTGCCCTGACAAACAGAGTCGAAGCTCACTCCTACTTGATATAAACTGTGTCGATGGGGGCGTAAAACACCTAAATTCACACACGCGCACGCACGCACGCACACACACACACACACACACACACACATACACACACACATACACACACAACAAAACAAAACAAAACAACAACAACAACAACAGACTCAACCTTTTATTGGTACGTACTCATGATTCGAGTCAGTGTGTGATTTCATTTTGATTTGTTTTGTTTTTATTGCTTTGCTTTTATTCCATGTGCGTGTCTGTGGGCGGTTTTTTGGGGGGGAGGGGGGGAGGATTGGAGAAGAGGGTGTCTCTTCCTCTCTCCAGTCACTAATGCATTAGTCAGCTTGTCGCCTCTTGGAACTTCTCACCATAAGAAAAGCATTTCTTTTATAAGCAAGACACGCATCTCATAGAAACCCTATAAAGACAACGGAGAACATAGATTTACATTGTTGTCTCAGAAGCCGCGGACAGTGTTCTGTATTGATCGTTGCTCATACATTCCACTCGAAAAGTTGCCAAACCGACAGTCGTAATTGGCTACTACAATTATATTTGAAGAGGTTATACGCCACAGTTGACACAGTTTACCTAATTTAGGAGGCAGGCTGCTTTGGTCCTGCCCGTCAGGGCCAGCCGAGACTGAGAGGGACAGAACGACTCAACAAAAATATGGAGATGCTCTAAAGAAATTCTCCCCAGATATCGAACTCACGTCTTTCACGTGCGATGGAGAAGTGTCTAACCGCTACACCACAGACGCCGGTAGTTTCTGATCTTGAACTTTAAAGGTCATATTGCTATAAATTTAGTGTAATAAGGCTTTAAAGCTATATTCAACTAAATATTGCCTATCACAAGCTCACACATCCCATTTACCCTTTCACTATAAGCTCGAGACCGTCTGAAGCTCTTTGGTAGGACTCTAGAGCAGGTCCAGAAGTCAGAGCGTTAAAAACCGCCTTCTGTAATCTAAAGGCAATAATCTGTATGTCGTTCTAATCTGGCGCTGATGAATACGTTTTATTTGGTTTCTTTAACAGGAAATCGTTTCATCCAATCTTTTCTCCTAATTTTTGCTTTTGCACACCGGTACAATTCACGTTACTACTTAGAAATAATAAGTTGTAGCGCACTAATTTAAAGTCTGATATCGCCACCGGTGTTATCAATGACATTTAAATTTCATATCTTAAAAAAAATAATCAAAAAAGAGAAAAAGAGGAGCGTCTTGTATTACGCTGTTTTAGATTTATGCTCATAAAAACAACCACACATTTTGCCTTAATAGTACTATAGAAATTGATCGAGTGAAACATTCGATAAACATTTAGGAAATTACTAAAGTTACTTTTGCAGCATTTACAACACCCAACAGGGTCTAAAATTATTCAAAATAATGTATCAGTTGCCTCAACAAAATAACTGTTATCAATAAATAAAGAAATAAAGTGTCTGAATCTTATTAAAGATAAAATAGGTGTAAAGTAAAAGCTATTCTTTTCAAACAGTTCTAATGTAAAACGCGTCCCGCTACTAGTTCTTGTTAATATACCAACCAATATGGATATTGATGTGATGAGTTAACCCTTCCAGCCCCAGCCATTTTGTGCACTTCCTTACCCCAGTCCCAGCCAATACAGCGGTACTACTTCAGAGAAACTTGTATGCATTCTAAAAAGTGATCTAGTATCTTTGTAATGAGGTTTAGGTAATAACATAGAACAGTGTTCAAAGGTAAATAAATGAACGAATATTATGAAAATTACAGTTTAATTTGGTTTGCTAATTTAGAAAAATGCGCAAAATTGGTACCTCACGAAACTGAGAATATACGCTCTTGGGATGGTGGGAGGTACAAGCTCTGCAGAAAATATACGCGCTTGGGGCTGGAAGGGTTAACCCC
>NW_004798512.1:112507-114562 GCF_000002075.1 Aplysia californica | reverse complement strand
GGAGGAGGAGGAGGAGGAGGAGGAGGAGGAGGAGAAATAGTAGCTCAAAGGAAGAGGGAGAGGTGGAGGAGAAGACAAAGAAGCTCAACTGAGTTGATACAGATAATTGTGGTGGTGATAACTATGATGGTGACGATTGATAATGATTGCAATAGCAGCCACTACGACAACGATTATAACAACAACAACAACAACAACAACAACAACAACAACAACAACAACAACAACAACAACAACAACTACTACTACTACTACGACGACGACGACGACGATTTCAGTCTTGTATCAGGTAGAATACCACAATCATTCAACAAGTCTCTCTGGCTGGAGTACTTGAGACACTGCATTCTCTGACTCCCTCCAACAACACTGCCTTGTTCAACTCGTCGAGCAAAAACCACATTGTCTAACGTGTGGTTTATAAATAGCTTGTACCGGCGTTCACAGAAGATATCTATTTAAAACCCGATTCCAGAAACCCATTTTCTTTCTTTATACACGTTTCAGTTTACAATTGTTTTTTCTTCTTTTTTCCAATTGAAAACGTGGGCGTAGAATGATTTTATATATCAATCACAGGTGGCTTTCATGACAGCTGTATATTTGGAGCTGTATTTATAACAAATACAAATATATGCTGGTTGCTAAATAATGACATAATAATTTTCAAAGCGAAGTGGTGTATAATACTGTCTTTTTTTCTTAACCAGTATGTTACAACCGGTGCATGTGGTGTAGAAGTTAGGCGCTTTCTGCCGCACGCAGAAGACCTGTGTTCAATTTTCAAGTGGGGAGAATTTTTACCAAGTACCCCTGTCTTCCTACAAGAACGTAATATCCCTCTCACACCAAGTTTACGTGAAAGTCAGGGTTGAAGTTGGTCTTCTAAATCATCTAAATTTTGTCGATAGAGGGATAGGTGGGGGTGGGTGTAGAACACTAACATTTTTAAAAATCCCGAATAACAGATCTCTCCTTATACTCAGAGATGATGTATAACATAAATCAACGAATAAGGACCACTGTTAACTCTCTAAAGGCAAAGCGGACACATGATATCGTTACATTTTTGGCCGTTTCGAGTTACTAGGACCATGAGGTCAGAAACCAAAAGTTCTATCTGCTCCATCAAAATCGTAAGATCGTTCGAAGTCGTTATCAAGAAACTAAAAGAATTGCATTTGAAAAAGTTTGACATGTTGTGAAAAAGTTAACGTCAAATTTCTTAAAGCTAGGTGCTGAGCAGATAGAGCATTGTAATTCTGAAGTAGCGATCTGTACGATCATCAGAAGACCAAAGGTAATGTTGTGGTGCATTTCGAACCATCGTACTCAAATCAGAAACACGAACTTGCATATTTCATCGTATTCGTGATGTTGCCTGCTCTTTTTCAGCTCTGGATGAAGATAAAAGAGAAAACAAATCTTTCTGAATGAACAAGTCATGTGTTTTTAAAAAAAGTGTCTTCAAACTTTACCAGTGGTATCGGTGGCCTTGTGGCTAAACACCCGGACCCATAATCTTGAGAAATGCGGGTTTGGGGGTTCGAGCGTCAGCTCGGTCCGACGTTGTGTCCTTGGGAAAGGCACTTTAAACGAATTTCTTGTTTGGCTCAGTCCTTTCGGGGATGGACGTTAAACTCGGAGATCAGACCTCTTAAATAACCTAATAGTATTGATAGAGGCGTTAAACCATAGCATTTCACCTTTTCAAACTTGACCGAATGACCAAAATGCACGTCCTCGATGAGTTAAATGAGAAGTTCTAATTCAGAGTAGCAGCCACCTACAGACCAAACTAAAACGATAATGGACAATCTCAAGACAGTTAAAGTATTATTCTGTTTTTGTATAATGATTTATTTTGTTTCCAGTACAAAGAACCGTATTTGCACAAGAGAGGTTATGTAGTGATAGTGAGAAAAAAAACCCAGCGGAGCGAAACATGTGCACAATTTGTCTATCTTTAGCTTTCGTCCTTTATGGAAACAGTACAGTACCCTGCACCCACTCTTCCTGTCTTTTATATCATCCCTACGCCTCTCCACATCGACC
>NW_004798512.1:109559-111612 GCF_000002075.1 Aplysia californica | reverse complement strand
CCTCCCCCCTCCCCCAAACCCCATTTCCTGAAAAGTCCTAACTGTTGAACAGCTGTCTAAGTAAGAAGTTCCATGTGCTGTGGTTACCATATCGAGCTACACTTTGTAGCCTGCTGCAGTCACTGAAGCGACAGCGAGTTAAAGTGATTTGAATACGAAACTTCCTTTGATAGTTCTTTTGGCAACTTATAAATAATAAATATACTTTTGAATCGTGATTATGATACATGCAGTCGTATATCTCAAGTTTTTAAAAAATTGCTTCAGGAACTTGTACAAATTATAAAAATACTTTCACAACGCAATTTTGATTATAATAAAAATGTATTGTCATATTATTATTATCTCCCATAGTTTTTTTGGATAGTTTTACAGATGCTAAAATTACATCTAAAACGTTATTTTGATTACATTTAGTTACATAATATGTATCCTATGTTTAAAAAAAATAGTTTTAGAAAATTCTATGAATATTTTCCCCAAAAAAACTAACTGCTTAAAACTTTGTTTATTGTTAATTTTATATAACATTTTTATGCACAATCGTATATTTAATGAAAATGCAGACTCCAAGGTACTGAGAACCCTCTACGTTCTGCCTGAAAACTGTTGCAGCAGTAAGAGCAAGCAACGTTATGGCCAAGTCTGTAAATTAGAGTGGCTTTTGCGATTTCATTGTCGTTGTTGGTTTTGTCTATGCCGTTTCCCTTAACGTTGTTATTGTCATTGTCATTGTCATTATCGTTGTCACTGGCATTGGTACGAGCATTGACACTGGCATTGGCATTGCTGCTTTCAATATCATTGTCATTGTTGTTGTCATTGTCGTTACCATCGTCATCGTTGTTGTCTTTGTCATTTTCATTCCTGTTGTTATTTCTATGGTTGTTATTTTCATTATAATTATCATTGTCAATGTCACTGTTATCGTTATTGCCATTATCAACTTCATTTTATTCATGACGTCATTGTCATCGTAACCTTCATCGACATCGTCATTATTATTGTCATTGTCATTCTTTTTGACATTGTTTTTATCATTGTCATTGTCATTGTCATTATCGTTGTCAATATCATTGTCATTGCTTTTGTCATCATTATTTTCAGTGTAATTATCACCATCATTGTCATTATCATTGTAATTAATATTATCATTTTCACGGTTGTGGTCATTGTTATCATCATTGTCATTGTTATTGTCACTGTCCTTACTATTTTTTATTGTCATTATCTTGTCATTGTTATTGTCATTGCCATGATTATTTTCAATGTCATTGTTACTGTTAATGTCGATGTCATTGTCCTTATCATTGTCATTACCATTGCCACTGTCATGATTATTTTCATTATCATTGTCAGCGTTATTTTTATCATCATTGGCACTGGCATTGTTATTGTCATTGCTTTTATCATTTCTATTGCCATTGTCATTATCAGTGTCATTGTCATTATCAATGTAGCTGTCAATATTATTTTCATTATTATCGTCATTGTCATTGTCATTATCACTAGCACTAGCATTGTCATTGTCAATATCAATGTCGTCATCCTCGTCATTATCAACGTATATTCATCGTCAGCGTCATTATCATCGACATCATCATTATTAATTTAATTGTCATTTTTATTGTCTTTGCCCTTGTCATTGTCATTTTCGTTGTCATTGTCATTGTCCTCCCAACACGGAGCAACAAGAAAACAGCCTGTGATGACGTGATCATCTCGGCATCGATCCTCAGCTTTTCAATGTTCTTTTCCCGAAAACTTTGGTTGTGATAAAAAAAAGAGTAATTTCTCCTGGACGAGACACCGAGTCGACAAGACAGACAGATTCTGTCCAGCTTCAGAGAAACAAGGGCCGTTTTTGTGTCGGGGTCAGAGGGTGCGAAGGGGAAGGGGTGAAGTGGGATAGGGTGGTTGGGGTGAAGGTGGGTGTGATGGGCTGGATGAGGGTAGGGATGATGGGGAGGGATGGGGGTAGGTTTTAATGGGGTGGGAGAGAGAGAGAGAGGGGGGACGGGGACAAGTATGATTGGTGGGGGAGGGGAGGTGT
>NW_004798512.1:107397-109100 GCF_000002075.1 Aplysia californica | reverse complement strand
GCAGAGAGAGAGAGAGAGAGAGAGAGAGAGAGAGAGAGAGAGAGAGAGAGAGAGAGAGAGAGAGAGAGAGAGAGAGAGAACGAGAGGAAAGTCAGCGTATGTCTATGTGTGTGCGCGTGTGTATGTGTGTGCAAGTGTTGTCTTTAGGTGCTTGTTAGAACTGTTAAGTTTCCCTGGGCAAAAATGGCCAGGATACCGTCAAAAATCATAAACATCTCAAATAATTTTCATAACCCTAAATTAATTGATTATCTTAACATCCCTCCTCTTTTCATCCTTATCCCAAAACGGCCACTCAATGTTTCTTTCCCGCTATGACCTGAGACATAATAATCCACCCGCTCTCCCCCTTTTCCACTCCAAATCTCGGTTTCCCCCTTCAGCTGGAAAATTGACAGAATCATATTAAACCGGAGTCCTCTCTCTAATCCTAACTGTTGTTCAAGTAAACAGATCAGCTGGGAGGGCCTGGAACTGTCTTCCTACGCTTTCTTTAATAATTGATAGCGTGTGCAAGCGAAACTTCAGCGTGAGCAAGCGATCTAATGATTCTAACCAGAGACATTTAAAAAGATGCGGTCTCAAGCTTCGGTTTCCTGTTATCCGAGGAAATGGGAGATTTTTCCAGCGCTCGAAGGTTTGGCAGGCATTTCTTTTGGTAGGCAACGTGAATCGATGCTTCGATTTTTATGTTCAAATGTAATAGAATAGCTGAGAGATATGAAAGTTTTTTTAAAAAGACAGAAAGAGAGAGAGAGAGAGAGAGAGAGAGAGAGAGAGAGAGAGAGAGATAAACAGAGAGAGAGTTAGAATGGAAGAAAGAAAGAAAAAAAGAAAGAAAAAAGAAAGAAAGAGAGAAAGAAACAAAGAAAGAAAGAAGAAAGAAAGAAAGAAGGAAAGAAAGAAAAATATACGCCAGAAATGAACTTAATGTATTCATAAAGTGTGTTATGAAATTAATAACTTGAGTTTGCAAACAAAACGATACAATAGTAATTAATATTATGATAGATCCACAAGCCCCCCCCCCCAAAAAAAAAAAAAAACACACAAAAAAACAACAAAACAACAACAAACAAACAAACAAAACAACAACAACAAAAGAAAACAACAAACAAAAGCAACAAACAAAAACCAAACAAAACAAAAAAGCAAAACAAATAACAAACAAACAAAAACAACAACAACAACAACAAAACAAACAATCAAAAAAACTTTTAAAAAACCAACCCCGCAACAAACAAACGAAAATACTAGCAAACAAACAACGTAAAATAAAAACAAAACAAACAAAACCGTTTTCACCTATAGACAAGAATTCAGATTCAGGCTTAGCGTAATGGAAGCACACTTCCACAGAAGACCAGCCGAGCCATCGGTCAACGAAGCTATTTGTCGTGCCTGTGACGTTAACTGATGCCAAGTGAGCCGCCTTGAAAGACGATTGAAGAGGAGCTCTGTGCCCTCGGCTTCGGTCTGTTGTGCTCTTCACACCCTCGTCATTATCATACAGAGCTGAGGTCATCATTAAGATGAGGAAATCTCCTTTTAAAAATCAGGAACAAAGAAAAAAAAAAAACCCAAACAAAAGCGAAGGAGAGGGGAAAAAATGAAACATTGCTCCTTCAACCTTCGATCGCCTCCCCCTGACCTTGCTCCTTTCCTCTTTCTCTTCCCGCCCTTTCTCAACTTCATTTCACCCC
>NW_004798512.1:104726-106694 GCF_000002075.1 Aplysia californica | reverse complement strand
ATACATAAATACATGTACATACATATATAAGGTCTCACTAGCAAAATTGAAGGCAAATGAGATAGGGGTAGGCCCAGAGCAACCTACTTAGAGAACTTAAACAAATGATCAATGGAGAAAGATCAGGGTAACTTAGCTTTTTTAAGAGCATCCGAGAGAAGGAGTGAATGGAGAACCATGATCGAAGATGTCTGCTGCAGATCTGGCACTTTATGATGATGATGAAGATGATGATGATATATATGTATATCAAAATATTATGTATAAATATTTATACTCGAACCCGCTCTAACGACCACCGTTATAAGACAAGCTTCTGTACAAATGGAAGCTTCCTATCTCCTCCCTTTTTTACGTCATATTTTCATTGTGTTAGACGACCACCTGTCTAAGATGGACAATTTTCTCCTCGACAGCCGTCTTAGACAGTTTCGACTGTATCCCCCCTCCCTTTTTTTTTCATTGAAAACTTGGATCCAATCGACTATAAAAATCGTCGGTCAACTGCTCAGATCTGATTTACTAAGCCCAAAGTATTGACAAAATTTTTATTGCAGTGTTGAGTCGGTAGATTCGGTAATACTTTGTCCAAATTTTCATTTAAAATATTGAAGAAAAGACAGAGAGTTTTAGTTTTAGGAAGAGTTTTACATCACTTTCTAGACCATTAGGTCCTATAAGTGCCGAAGGTTCAGGTGTTACAAAGGAGTAATAATAATTACAAAATAGAAGGAGAAGAGAGAAGGTAAATTATAGATAATTGATAGGAAAGAAATTGCATACCATGTCAGAGCACCCGCAAACCATTCACAAAACAAGGAAAGCTATGTGTTTTGTTTTGTTTTGTTTTTCTCATACCAGACAAGTTGCAAAGCTTTCCGAAAATGTTAGTTGTGAGGCAGCGAGGTGAAATGAGGCGCTTGTCAAAATAGGCAATTTTATAGCTGTCAAACACACACTCTGTGTAGATTTTTACATGAAAACGTTGATCAAAAGCACACAAATTGTAAATTTTCAGTTTTCAAGGACTCTCAAGACATGGTAGTCAGAAAATTTTGGCAGCCATTTTCTCGCTTATTTTAAATCCAAAACCAGGCGGCTCACACCTCCTTCAATTGCAAATATCGGACTTCTATTCAAGAAAGGTTATTTTTTTCACCCAAAGAAAGGCAAATGAACAGCCTTTAGAACGATACCAGTAATTCTATATGCCCCAAAACTGACAAGCGCCTGATTCCACCGCGTCGGGACACATTTGAATTCGGACGCGTTCTGGTATTAATCTTACCACTACCACGCCTGCTCTACAACTCTACAACTCTACCAAAGAGTTCACGACAGTCTCAGGCCAAGCACTGAAGAAGTTATAATGTCTAAGGTGTCTGTTTCCAACAATAAATGAGGATACAAACCCTCAATCCCAGATCGCCCATGCTAGATAGAGTGTAGTATTTTACTCTCTCGTGACAGCAAAGACATTAAAAAACCATCATCTTCACATGCAACTTTTTGGAACAAGTCATAGACAGAACGTGGAAAAAATAAGGTGGAGAAGAAGTGGGCAGATAGAAGGGTATTGACACAGTAACGCCTTTTTATTAATGCAATTGTGACGTTTGTTGTCTTGTGGTTAGATTTTCGGACTCGTAATCGTGAGGCTGCGAGTTTCGGGGGGTTCATACCTCAAACCTGACGTTGTGTCTATGGGAAAGGCACTTTACATAAATTTTCCTCACTTCACCAGTTGGGAATGGGTACCTGAAAGATCTTGTCAGTGTATTAGCGTTTTAGCGCCTTTAAAATGACAGCTTTCTACTGTATGCTTTCCAGGAAGTTTCAGAATGCGATCAGGTCTGCTTAATATAATATTTCACCCCACACTCACGGTGTGTGTGTGTGTGTGAGAGTGTGTGCGTATGTGTGTGTATGTGTGTGTGTGTGTGTGTGTGTGTGTGTGTGTGTGTGTTT
>NW_004798512.1:99193-100421 GCF_000002075.1 Aplysia californica | reverse complement strand
GAGAGGGGGTGGGGTGGGAGAACAAAAAGGAGCAAGTTTTGATTGGAACAAGCCTGTATTTTGTCTTGCGGAACCAGTGTTGGAAAGGGAGGAAAAAAGGGGGAGAAGGTGGTAAAAAGGGAGGGGGGGGGTCAAGCCAAGAGAATAGAAAGGAATCACAGAATATTTATGAAAAATCGAATTGAAATTCGCAGTTGAGATGCTGATATCATGATTGATCTGGGAACAAATATGCTGATGCTGAAAAATAAAAAAAAGTATAAAAGAAAACGCATCTCAATTTTCAACGAAACGAAATAACAGAAGAAAATTATGTACGGACGGAAAAATGTAAAGAGGGAAAAATGAAAAGTAATCAACAACAAACCATCGGATATTTATGAAGATTTCTATGTAAAATTCATAATTGAGGTGTTGAAATGATTTACGACAGAGGCGATGAAGTTCTAACTGTATCTAATGTTAAAAACTGCAACAGGGTGAACGAATCTCAGACAGACAGTCGCAGACATTGTAGAATTTCGAGTTTAAGTGAAAGTTTTTTCGGCTCTACGAACATAAACAAGTTAATATAAGTGCCGAAGATTTGAGGTGATACCAGAGAGCTATAATACAAATTTTAAAAAAGAGGAAGGAAAAGGATAACAGGTTGATGTTTGATAGGAAAGAAGGAGCGAACCATACGAGAGCACCCACCAACAACCCACAAACATAGTAGACAGACGAGGTAGGTCTACAGAACGCTCTCTATCGATCTCTCTCTCCCTCTTTATCTATCTCTCTTTTGCTCTCTCTCCCACTCTCCCACTCTCCCTCTCTCCCTCTCTCTCTCTCTCTCTCTCTCTCTCTCTCTCTCTCTCTCTCTCCCCCCAAAAAAAAGAAAGAAATTGAATCAAATGAAGGAATAAAAACAACCAAATTAAGAATAAAAACCCAAAACTTCTATCCACTTTGTCACCACTACTCTTGGCTTCCGGCTACTTAAGCACCCCACCCCCCACCCCCTCCTAAGAAAAGAAAGTAAGAAAAAGTATAATATTAAACTAAAACAACGAATAAAAAGAAGGGGTTTGCAGAAAATAAAAAAAACAAAACAACGGAAAGGAAAGAAAAATCATACGAAAATGCAACACCTTTTCCGGTATCTGGTTCTGTTCTTGTACTGGGAAAACGCGCCAGCAGGAACTGACCCGAACACCATCCTCCCATTCACATATTACACTCCCCC
>NW_004798512.1:87584-96836 GCF_000002075.1 Aplysia californica | reverse complement strand
ACCTCCAAAAACCCCCCCATAAAAGACAGAAATAAAACCTAGGTATACTGCTGACGTTAGGAAAGAAAAGAAAAAAAAAACCTCACCCCCCCCCTCCAACAAAACAATAAAAGACAGAAACAGAAACTAGGTCAATGATAACATTACAAAACAAATCAAGACAAAACAAAATAACGCTAAAGTATCCCCCTATATTTGAACGAAAATAGAACAAAAAATAGAGAGGCGTTCCTTGGCGAATTGAGAAGAGAAAAGTGCAGTTGTCAAGGACAGAGAGATAGACGGACACACACACACACACACACACACACACACACACACACACATACACACACACACACACACACGTATTCACCTATTGGTACTAGCTCGCAACTATTTCTTCTTCCATACTGTAACGTTATTTTTTCAACTTCCCCTTTTGTTCTCATCTTGCTCTTATGGCTAAAAACCGACAAAATTACTTATTAAATATTTACTGTCATATTATACTTTCAACACGTATCTCAACATACTCAGTGTCACATTTATCATAACGAAAAACTGTTAACTGTACCAGGTATAGTTTCACGCTCGCTTTCTGAAGGCATTTGGAAAAGGTCGTAATCATCGAAATGAATGTATGGACCAAAATAATACGGAGGCGTCAAGCTCGAAAATGTCAATATATCGGTTTGCACAGATCACCAGACTAATTAAATCAAGTGTAATCACTGACTGGATATTATGAACTCACATACCCTAAAAAGCCCCCACCCACTCCTCCTACCCCACGCTTCCTGAGCAAGTTTCTCTACAGGCTATGCACATTGTGAGGGCATCTCTAAAAGTAAAAGTGAGAATGCTATTTGAAGCAACAAGCAAGCCTTAAAAGAAGTGATTTCCTAAAAAAAAGATCCTGACCCGTCGGACATTCTTTTATTCCGGAGAACAAATAAACTCTGAGGAAAAGCCGTAGGGGATTTTTAGATTTAATTAAAGAAGATATCTATTTTGTTTTTGTTTTTTGTGTAGAACGCGAGCAGCAGGCTCGGCGATGTTCTGAAAAGAGCAAGGGAAAAAGTGCTAAGTTCACATGCCAAAATGGCAAATATGGAAATATAATTTAAAAGTTGGAAAATTGCGTTCCTAGTTATTGTTCTGTTTCCTCCTCCAGAAATATGATCGGTAATTAATTAATACTTTTTTCTTTTGTTTGTTCCATGTCCGTGCTTTTCACTCCCTTCATAAAGGAGGAGTTGGAACCCCCCTTTTCGCTCCTGTCCCACCCCGCTCCCATCACATACAATGACATGATAAATATCTTACATAATATGCCTACACCAGAATGTCATGTGTATGATAGAACAGAAAGTGTTCTTTTATTATTGTTGTCGTTGCTGTTACTGTAATACAGTTGTTGTTGTTGTTGTTGTTGTTGTCGTTGTCGTTGTTGCTATTACTGTAGTCGTTGTTGTTTTTAGTGATGGTGAGGTAGTGTTGTTGTTTTTTGTGAGGGTGGCATATGCTGTGGGGGGAGGGATATTGAAAAGATTAATTCATATAATCAAAAACTTGAATAATACGACAAGTATTTGGAAACGGTTCACTACAAGCTAGAATAACTTGCGTCCTATAAATAAACCTATTAAATTCCACAGCATAAAGCTACTTATCTCCAGTCCAAGACTCTGTATTTCACCTAGCGCCTAAAGTTAAAATAAAACAAGTTAGAATGTTGGAATAAAACATCACACTCCCCCCTCCCCCTTCTCCTTTTTTCTAAAAAGATAACCATCAAGCAATGTTCAGATAGATAATGTTTGCTCCCTTTGCATTTATGTGTACCGTTTCGAACAAAATCTTGAGCAACATCTTTTCTTTTTTCAATTATATGAAGTTCTGCCCCCAAAATATCCGATATTTGCTTCCTTTCTGTCATATGCGTCGACGTAATCTTGATGGATGTTGATGAAATATTTCTGATTTAGAGACTAGCGTCCGGGTGGCTGGTGAAAAATGCCTCCTGCGATGATTTCTCCTTATTTGGTAAAAAAACGGGCATATTATGATATCACTTTCATTTTAAAAAAAATAATTCTATTTTATTTATTATTTCTTTTTTTGTGAGCGAAACAGATCACTCGCTGTGATAAGCGAGGCCGCTATTATAACAGTGCACTTGTTGCCCTCGTCAGGTCACCAGATTGAGAGGGAAATGGCGAGAAGAATGATGGCCAAAATTTGTCTCATGCCACTTCGATTTGAATTTTGCTCTTTTGCATTCTAATCGCTTTTACAAAGTTAAATGTCGGTGTTTCTACGCCCCCCCCCCCCCCCCTCCAATCTCCCGACATGATTTAATTAGGAGGCAGTCTTCACTCTTCAGACCCTGTCTGTTAGGGTCTACCCGGGCTGAGAGGACACAAAATCCCAACAGAAAGTCTGAGGTACTCGATAAATATTATTTCCCCCCGGTCATCTGCATACATCAGCGAAGTGTCTATAACTGCTGGATCTACAACACTTACACCATTTCTAATTGTTTCGTAAATGTTTTGCGCTGTCTTGACTAAAACTGAACACGGAAAACAAATAACACTGCTCAGTTGTAGGCATTATTTTCTTCTCTCCAGAAAGCACGTTTTCCGTCACAGAAGTTCTTATTGGCAATTTCGTTAGCCTAATAATGATAAGCTATTACACTTTCTATTTTGTTGATGCTTTGGGGGTTGAGCACAACAGGAGAGGGTTGAAATAGCCCGCCTCCTAAAGGATAAAGTTGCCGAAGTAGAAGTAAAACATTTATCGTTAATTATTCATAGGTCTAAGAAAACGTTTTACGAGGAAAGGGGGTTGAGACAAAAAAAAACAACTAACAAAAACAGCAACAACAAAACAAACAAACAAACAGAAAAACAACAAGAAAAATAAAATAAACCCAAACAAACTCTGTGATAACTTTGTGATATGAAAATCAATGAGGATGATTCGATATCGTTGTTTTTCCATGATTTATTATGAGAAACGTTGTACTTTCTCACACTTCACATTCAGAAGACGGGGCAGACATTTTCACACTCATTGTCCTAATTAAGGATCGACACAAAAATAATATCAGTATTGAAAACACTGCTGGGTAAAAAGAAAACTTGAGCCCCCCCCCCCCCCCCCCCCTGGGAACTTACTTGATCTACTACTCACGTCCAGAGTCTTTGCTCTCAGCGGAGCCACTTTGGGTTGCTTTGATGTGCGTGAAAGTAGCTTTCAACTTATTTTAACAATGGAGGATCGAAATATACTTTAACTCATTTCTCAAGCTATCTATCACATTGTTTTGTTATGTTTCATTATTTTGAGAGAGAAACTTTACCAGTTTCGGAAATAAAACACAATTGATTTTAACCCCCCCTCCCCCCTCAACCAATCAAAAACCCCTAACAACCCCCCCCCCCCCAAAAAAAAAAAAACCACAAAACAAAACAACGAACAGGGGAGATAATAAATAAAATTATAGTGCTGTCAAGCTGGCGGTGTTGTCATTTTCTAAACCAAGGGCCGCAACCAGTATATTACTTTCTACGAAAGCAGTACTCTTATTATAACCTCTTTGCGAAATTCAGCCTGTCAGCTCAAATAGAATACTATTTTTAAGATACATCGTTGTTGCCCGGATCCTGGCACATTGGTTTGGTGTTTCACCACGTACACACACACACACACACACACACACACACACACACACACACACACACACACACACACACACACACACACACACACACACACACACACACAAACACACACACACACACACACACACACACACACACACACACACACAGTGTAGTATAAATGAACAGTACCATTAATATAAACAATAATAATGTTACGCATAATACATTCAGTATTCTGATTGTAATTCAGTGGTGTTCTGATGCCTGCTCCAAGGTCATATGAATACTTATAACAAGATGCCTTTTGTCCAAAAAGATGGAATTACTTTTTATAGTTCAAGCTATGATGTATTATTCATCCAAATAGGGAAATGTAGATGTTGAAATTTTGCATGCTTTCCGAATTAATCGATTCAATTTATCTATATCTTGTTGTCTTAAGTTCTCGGCACATGATGTTATACAGACATTGATCATACTTTCTTTTGTGAAACTTTAGAAAATGGATAACTTTATCAACTTTAAAATGCATGAGCTTCCTTAGAAAAAACGAGAAGTGTGGACATGCCAGTCGAGTTTCTTGTCTATTGGTATACCCAAATACTTATAATCTGACACTTGCTCGACGTTTTCATTTTTCATTTCGAGTGGCTGCAGGGGCAGTTTCTGTATTTCTAAAGTCAACAACAAGTTATTTGGGTTTTTTTCACATTTAAAAGCGTCTTATGATTTCCACACCACTCTGATAAGTTTAGTGTATTTGTTGCGATGTGTGTCGATGAGGAATGTTTTAATTTTACATGCTGGGTTCTGTTGGTCAGAACATTCCCTATCCATGATATTAGATTGACGTTAACACCTATGTTTTCTAATTTCTTTAAAAGGATAGCCGAAGAAAAATCAACAAAGAGGATCATAGTACAGTATGTTTTTATATATTGATACAGCCATAGTATTTTATCGTCCTCTAAGTTTCTTCAGTATGTTACATTCTCAGTTTTGGACATGATTTTTAAAAAAAATTGTGTATATCTAGTTGTATTAATCAACACATAATTTTGTTCTACACCCTTTGTTTTACACTATGGGTCTGCAATTTTACATGCTACTTTATTCTGACATGGCTGAAATAAGGCTTGGTTGTGACCCTAGAAGTTGTAAACATCCTTATGTCTTTGTCATCCAAATTTCTTGAGTAAGTTGTCGTTTCTTTTCAGTCGTTACACTCTTAGTAGCCCATTGAAGAAAATATGTTTTTATTATGTACGGATGTCTAAAATGTACATGCAATTTTTTTTTTACAGAACCATACTTAGGCCTGATAATATCAAGCCTAGGTGTCGCACGAGAAGCTGTAAAACTCCTAATTTCTTTCTCATTCATAATATGTCTTTAGTTAATTGATGTGTCGGTCGTTTATAAAATATACTTTTAGTTTTTGTGTATGCCGAGTTAATGTAACAACCAACAAGTTATTGAGTTTTACCCCAGGTGCTAGCATTTTATAGGCATCTCTGCACGAATACACTCTATCCAAATCTAAAAGTGTTCTGAAAAGTTGAAATATTTCTAACGCTTTGTCGTCCTGCTGTTTTTTGGGTTTTTTAAAAAACTTATGCGGTCGGTCGTTACATTTTTGGTATGGTTATAATGTATTAGTTTTTGTGCATGCCTAGTTGTAAGAGCCAACCCATTATCGAGTCTTTCAACAGGTGCTAGCATTTTATATGTTTCTTTACGTGTCAAAACTCTATCCAAACCTAAAAATGTTCTAAAATTATGAAAAATTTCTAATGCTTTGTCCTGCTGCTGTTTTCAGTTACATATGCGGTTGGTCGTTACACTTTTAGTATTGGTTATATTTTATTAGTTTCTATGCATGCCGAGTTGGAACAACCAATACGATATTGAGTTTTACTACCGGTGCTAAGTGCTAGCGTTTTATAGGTTTCTTTGCACGAGTACACTCTGTCCAAACTTAAAAGTGTTCTGAAAAGCTGGAACATTTTTATTTATCTGTCCTCCTACTGTTTTGACTGGCTTATGCGGTTGGTCGTTACACTTTTAGTATTTGTAATAATCTATTAATTTTTGTGAATGCTGAGTTGTAAAAGCCAACACATTATTGGGTTAACTCACAGGTGCTAACATTTTATAGGCTTCTTTGCACGGCTAAATTTTAGTTTTAGTAGAGGTTTTACGGCGCTCGCAACTGCATAAGGTCATATGAGTGCCAAGGGGTGGATGTCAACAGAGAAGTCTTTACAGGGAATCAGGCTTACTCTTCTCACTTCTCTAGCTTTAACAGCACAAAGTCTGCTTCGACTATCAAGGCACCCCGGAAATAGCGGGCCATAAGAGTGTGACAAACATACAAAAGAAGTGGAGAAAAAATCACGATAGTAAGGATTAGGAAAGAAAAAGCAGCATTGGTTATAATCTGTTAGTTTCTGTGCATGTCGAGTTGTAAGAGCCAACACATTATTGAGTTTTACCACAAGTGCTAGCATTTAATAAGCTTCTTTGCACAAGTACACTCTATCCAAATTTAAAAGTGTTCTGAAAAGCTGAAAACTTTATATTTTTTTGTCCTCCATCTGTTTTGAATAACTTTATTGTGTTTTACCACTGGATTTAACGTTTTATAGGGTTCCTTGGGTATACCGTATACAAAGCTAAATGTGTTGTAAAAAGCTGAAAGTATCTTTATTTCTTTGTCCTCATTCTGTTTTGAGTAACTTTTGTGGTCGGTCGTGACACTTTTAGTATTGGTCATTATCTATTAGTCTTTGTTGCTGGCTAATTGTTACAACCAACACATTGTTGTGCTTTACAACAGAATCTAGATTTTTATAGTTTCTTTGCCTGGGTAAACCTTATCCAAAGCTAAATGTGTTGTGAAAAGCTGGAAGTATTTTTAATCCTTTGTCCTCCTACTGTTTTGATAAATTTTGTGGTCGGTTGGTACACTTTTAGTATCGGTCATAATTTATTAGTTTTTGTGGGTGGCTAGTTGTTATATCCAACATATTATTGTGTTTTACTTCAGAATCTAGCTTTTTATTGGATTCTTTGCCTTGCTAAACTCTATTCAAAACTAAATGTCAATGTGTTGTAAAAAGCAACACGTATCTTTATTCCTTTGTCCTCCTACTGTTTTTAGTAACTTTTGTGGTCGGTCGTGACACTTTTAGCATTGGTCATTATCTATTAGTTTTTGTGGAGGGCTAATTTATACAACCAACACATTGTTGTGTTTTATAACAGAATCTAGATTTTTATAGGGTTCTTTGCCTGGGTAAACTTTATCCAAAGCTAAATGTGTTGTGACAAGCTGGAAGTATCTTTACTTGCTTGTCCTACTACTTATATGAGTAACTGTTATTGTCGGTCGTTACACTTTAAGTATATTTTCATTATTTTGTAGTTTTTGTTGCTGGCTAATTGTTATAACCAACATATTGTTGTGTTTTACCACAGAATCTAGATTTTTATAGGGTTCTTTGCATGGATAAACCTTATCGAAAGCTAAATAGGTTGTAAACAGTTGGAAGTACCTTTACTTGTTAGTTCTCCTACTGTTTTGAGAAATTTTGTTGTCGCTTGGTACACTTTTAGTGTCGGTCATAATTTATTAGTTTTTGTGGGTGGCTTGTTGTTCCATCCAACATATTTATTTTCTAAACCACAGAATCTAGCTTTTTATAGGATTTTTTGCCTCGCTAAACTCTATTCAAAGCTAAATTTCTTTATTCCATTGTCCTACTACTCTTTTTAGTAACTTTTTTGGTCGGTCGTTATACTTTTAGTATGGGATATTATCTATTAATTTTTGTGGGTGTCTAGTTGTTACATCCAACACATTATTTTGTTTTACCGCAGTATTGATATTTTTATATGGTTATTTGCTGGGCTAAACTCTATTCAAAGCTAAATGTGTTGAAAAAGCTTTAAGTATCTTTATTCCTTTGTCCTCTTATTGTTCTGAGTAACTTTTGTGGTCGTTTTTTTACCACACAATTTAGCCTTTTATAGCGTTCTTTGCCTGGGTAAACCCTATCGAAAGCCAAATGTATTGTGAAACCTGGAAGTATCTTTATGCCTTTATCCCGCTACTGTCGTTTCGAATATGTTTATGTGTTTGGTCGTTACACTTTTAGTAATGGTTATAATCTATTAGTTGTTGTTGTTTTTTTTGCGTGACTAGATGTTACAAAAAACACACTATTGTGGTTTACCACAGATTCTAGCTTTTTATAGGGTTATTTGCCAGGCTAAACTCTATTCAAAACTAAATATGTTGTAATTGCTGAAAGTATCTTTATTTGTTTGTCCTCCTACTGTTTTGAGTAACTGTTGTGGTCGGTCGTTACACTTTTATTATCGGTCATAATCTATTCGTTATTGTGTGTGGCTAGTTGTTACATCCAACATATTATTGTGTTTTACCACAAAATCTAGCTTTTTGTAAGGTTCTTTGCCCGGGTAAAATCTATCGAAAGCCTTTTAATGTGTTGTAAAAAGCAGGAAGTATCTTTATTTGTTTGTCCTCCTACTGTTTTGAGTAACTGTTGTGGTGGGTCCCTACACTTTTAGTATCGGTCATTATTTTTTGTGCGTGGCTAGTTGTTACATCTAACACATTATTATGTGTTTTACTACAGAATCTAGCTTTTTGTTGGGTTCTTTTTCCTGGCTTACCACTAATTTTGTCTTACAAACTGGGTCTGCAATGTTACAAGTAGGCCTAGGCTACAACGAACTTTTTTCTTACTGACTAGAATTTTGTTATGCCTAAATGTGATCCGAGAAGCTGTAATAGGGTGTAGCCATATCATTTTTAGTCATCATAATTTTTTCAGTAAACTGTTCTGACGGTCGTTACACTCTCAGTGCTAAATATAATCTACATTATTATTGTATGTCTCATTGTATAAACCTTTACTTTACTTTACTTTTCTGTTATCCGCCGCTTATACCCTTTTGGATGTCGCGGGAAGAAAGAGACGGTACGTCTCTCTGTCGCCAGCCGGAGAGCTTGGGTTAGGGGGATGCCGTGGGTGTTTAATGTTTCTCTGACTCAATCTATCCAGGTCTTTCTCGGTCGCCCTCTAGCCTTGTTGCCATCGAATTTTTTTATGTAGGCATGTTGTGGTGGATGGTGTGTTGGTAATTGTAGGAGATGTCCGAATCATTTGATTCTTTGGAGTTGGATGTGATGCATGACATCACTTGTGCCCACCATTTCTCGGATTACTGAGTTTCTAATTTTGTCTCACCTCGTCTTGTTTACTGGTTTTCTAAGGCATCGCATTTCACATGTTGTAATTCTTTGCTCTAATGTCTTGTTCGTGGAATAAACCAACAATTAAATATTGCTAATTCTGTTTATTTCTCTCAGACTGTCTGTTTTTCCCCTCCCCCTCCCCCTTACCGTCCCTGACACACTCTCTCCCTCTATTCCTGTTAGTCTGTCTGTCTGTCTGTCTGTCTGTCTGTCTGTCTGTCTGTCTGTCTGTTTATCTGTCTGTCTGTTGGGATTAACTCACCCCAACCCTTCATTGGAGAATTTTCTTTATTTTTATTATTATTATTA
>NW_004798512.1:78460-86660 GCF_000002075.1 Aplysia californica | reverse complement strand
CCATCCGTTCACATCTTACACACATACCACACACACACACACTCACACACGGGCCACTCAATTTGCTTATTATTAATATTATCAACAAATCTCGAGAACGGAAACCCTTCGGAGAACAGAGTTTAAGTTTATTTTCCTGAACGTTCGGAGAAATAGAGCCGGCCTTAAAAAAGGGGGGTGCAGGAGTGCAGGGGTCCCCCTGCCCCCTAAAAAAGGGGGTGGTTGCAAGGGGGGGGGGGTCTCCCCCTTACTAAATTCACAAGTGGTTTGTAGCAGTTTTTAGCGCCAAAATTGTTCTCAGCTCACTAATAAAAACGTTAGAATATAGTTGCCGAAAATAGATCTTGATCTAATCTCAAATTTAGGTTTGGTAGGCAACTCAGTTCAGTTTTTTACTCGACTTCTGGGTTTTTTTCCGATTTTGTGTATAAATGTATGGAGTTAGGCCTGGACCACTTCTCCCGAAGAGTGCCATCTAGATTTCTACTTGTGATTGTGGAGAGGACTTCCATAACGAACGACCACTGAGACAGAGTAGAATAGAGGGGTAGGGTTAGGGTTGGTCTAAAGCACGGAAATTACTACATGGTTGGCCACTTTTATTCTCACACCCTCCCCCCCCGCTCACACCCCGATGTGGGCATGAGGCGAGGACTCCCCCCTGACCTGCAGGCCAGTAAAATCACCTAGGCCCTTAATAGAATTAGTGGCTTACAAACCGCATGTGGTTGGGAACTAATAATAATAATGTAAGAACATTTTTCGCCTCTCCAATAAAATAAAATGGCTCACTACCGACACAGTGGGATATGGGACCGGCCGCCGGCTGGACCATTATAATAGTTGTTTACACACTTAACGATGGCTGGCCTCTCTGCATACACAATACATTATTCAAGGAACAGAGAGTGTGTACAAACATACAAACGTAACGAGACACGAGCACGAGACCATGCTCTCGCACGACGGTTGAAGGGTTGTATTATTCTGAAGATGACCAAATGGAAGAAGGTGTTACTAGTTTCATAATTTTAAACAAACCAAGCTCTTTTCTTCACTTTAATTTTTTTTCTTTCATTCTTTCTTTTTCTTTTTTTTTTCTTGCCTCTTCTATCTCGTTCTTCTTCAACATTTGGAGTTTGGAGCCAAAAAAGAGCTAGAGAACATGAAATTTTGCAGGCCAGACGCGATCCAAAGAGCCAAATTTCTGGGATTTGGCTCCAAGTTGACAACCCTGACTGTGACTAAATCTAGTTGTATGTCTATTGGGACACTAACATGATCCTGTGGAGCATTAGCCTCGGTAACCTCAGCGCTGATCCCTCTTGGATCATTTCCGGTAAAACAAGGGAGGGGGTGAGAATAGCGACGAGATGGTTATTCTTTCCTGGGGTTTAGTGTGATGTAGCTCGATTAAAAGCCTTTAAATATTTTTAAAAACTTAATTTTCGGCGGAAATGAAGTTGATATTCATGTTCAGAGCCTCAGTTTAGTCGAAAATGGACAACTGGTAACTATAAGTGAGGGAAAGTGGTGGTCGCTTGTTACGAAAGTCCTTCCTATTTGATTATGTCTGTGAGTGTGAGAGACTCTCACCGAGGCTGTTAAGGAATTCAAAATTCTGTAATTTTCTGGTTTTTGGCCCCAAGAATACTGGGTACATTTTTACTTCTATGGGCTATGTTTCGGCACTATTCGGCAGGAGCACATTTGCGATGTGCCGTCTTGTTAATATTAATGTACCACCAAACTCGCCACGAGTGTCGTCATCGCTTGGGTTATCCCCGAGGCGATTTTAGGTCAGGTTACACTGTTGAATATTGTATTATGTTTAGCTAAAGCGCGTGGACTTTGGCATGGCATAGTAGATGATTTACGGCGCAATAGACACAGAAATGACAGTTATGGCGCCAGTGAGGACCTTGTTTTGATATAATATTTGGCTAGTGTTTGTTTCTGGCTTCTTTTATTTTATTATTGTAGGTGTTTTGAGTAAAAAAGCATTAACATTTTTTGGGCAGCACTGCACTACCGTGCTCTATGGACGAACCGCCCTTGTCAATAGTAGAATTCATTTATCTTTGACTTCCGGGTCAAACTAAGGGCTCGTTAGCTTGTATTCTTCTATATTTGGCCCGTACGTTACCATAATACAATAATAACTTCAAGTGTCATTTATTGAAAATTAAACTAGTACAATCACCAAAATGCCAGTGTGGAGAGGCTGACCAAACTGTTGAACACATCCTTCAGCACTGCAAGACACACAGGGCCCTGAGACAGGATACATGGCCAACCCCACTGACGCTGCAAGAGAAGCTATATGGGCCGACAGATGAACTGAGCAGGACGGCCCAATTTATGACAGATACCAGACTTCAAGTGTGATTCGATCGAGAAGAAGAAGAAGAAGACAATAATAACTTCGCATCGTATGGTGGTACCGTCCAGCCATGGTTACGGACCTCAACTACCGGACGCTGCCACCGTCCAGACATGGTTGTCTTTCAGTCGAATCGCTGATATTTCGGTGCGAGTCCACACCCCTTACGGATGTATTGCCGACATATCGGTTGTGATAGGGTGCCTCAGTATTGTTTCGTTTTAACGCGATCCGTCTTTTATAATTACTTTTTATTGTTATTGAAAACTTGGAAAGGATTTAGGAAACGGAAAACATCTAGTTTCACTTTGTCAAAGCGTGGGTTAGGGGAAAAGCGAGTGAATTAGTTCTTGCGGTCTTGCATCAACAATGAAACGATGTAACCGAAATCAGTATAAATATCATAACTCAAACAAAAATTGGAATATTTCTTTCAAAAATAAAAAGCTACGCATTCAGAAATTTATGGCTTATAAATGCTCTTTTGGCCTGTATATGATAAGATTGCTATGCTGATTTGCTTTCACATGTTTGGTGAATGTAATTTTTTCCGTCAAAATGTATTTTTCTCATCACCATTGCCATGTCTAACCCTTGTAATGAATACTTATGTTCAAAAGTATTCCTCATTCAATTTCCTTCAATTTGATATATAATATGTTACGTTTTGAGTGATGTTTATGTTTATATGAAGTTGTTTGGTACACCATCTGTGCAGCCAAATCGAGCCGCAAGTTAGGTACGTCTTGATCCCAAAAAAACTACATCCGGAAAGAGTTATAGTTATAGAGTTAAATGTCCGTGTAAAAACACATTTCGATGTGAATTTTACTGAAAAATATCTATTAACTTGACAGCACAAAATGTGTCATCTTTCTGTTTTCAAGGACTGTTTAGCTAATTGAGTTACCAAACTTTGACGGCCATATATTACTCGCTAATTTTACCACTGAAACCAGGCGACCTCACTTCCTTCAATCGCAAATGTCTTGAGTTCTGTTCAAGATAGATGCATATTTATTTTCCTTGAAAGCAAGGCAAATGAATCAGCTTTCAGATGATATCAATAGCTCCACATGCTCAAAAATTGACGTGCGCCTGATTCCATGGCGTCGTAACAAATATGTGTCACGACACGGTGGAATCAGACTCTCGTCAATTTCTGGTCATGTGAAGTTAATGGTATCATCTTAAGCCTGTTCATTTGCCTTCCTTTTTCGGGAAAAAAATATCCATCTATGTTGAATAGAAGTTGAAATATTTGTTACTGAAGGAGGTCATTGGAGGTTTCAGAGGTAAAATTAGCAAGAAAATGGCCGCCAAAGTTTGTTAATTTCCATAGCCTGAGAGTCCTTTGAAACTGAATATTTACATTTTTTGTGCCTTTAATCAATGGTTTTCGGTAAAATCCACCCAGAAGTGTGTTTTTAAATGGACATAAAAGGTGTTAAATCAAAATAAAATTGCCCATGGCCAAAAAGATGCTGAATTCTTTCATTTAATTATTTTGATGAGCACCTGATTTCACCACGATGCCTCACATATGTTACTTTGTCACTTCAGGTATCTACTGATGATTAGTTAAGGATTCTGATATAACTTTATAGGTGACCGCTGCTGATTTAACCTGCTGAAATATGTTCTTGTTACATTGTATATTCAATAAGATTCCATCATTTTATCCTGACTCACATCGTTGAAATGGAGCAATACAACATTCTTGGGCGAATTGGAGAGGGAGCTCATGGAATAGTACTGAAAGCAAAGCACATTGAGGTAAGTACTGAAAAAAAAGTACACTACATTCTTTGTACTGATTGTTTCTACTCAAAGCTATAGTAAAATATAGTGCCCCTGGGCGAATTATTGACTCTCTATGTAAGGTTGGCTGTCACACTTTTTATAAGAATATTATTTGCTGGAGATTAAGTCTGTGGAAAGTTTCCCTGAGTAGAAAGGGTATATTTATGTGGTTAGGCTGTCAGACTGGCAACCGTGAGGTCGTGGGTTCAAATCCCATTAGGGACTCAACATTGTGTCTTTAGGAGAGGTACTTTACACAAATTTTTCTCACTTCCCTTCGGTGGAAATGGGTACCTGGCTATAGACAGCAAAAGATTTTGTAAGTTTGAAAGTGATTTAGCACTTGCAATCTGCATCTTGCACTGTATGCTTCCCGGGAAGCCTAGAATGTTTTTGAGTGTTCTGAGTCTGCTGGGGTAATAATGGTTGTGACAGGCATTCGAGCGTGCTGTGGAGCGTGAATACGCACTAAATAATGCTATTATTATTTTTAAAATCATTATTATTTCTGTTTTTATTACATTATTATTATTATTATCATTATTGTTGTTATTATTATCATCAGCCATCGCATTATTGTTATTATTATTATTATTATTATTATTATTATTATTATAAAACTATAATTGAGATGTTTACATTCATTTCTTTATTCAGAGTGGTGAAATAGTTGCCTTAAAGAAAGTTCCCTTGAGGAATGCTGAGGAAGGAATACCAAACACAGCCCTAAGGTTTGTCGTTTGTTTTAATTATATTTAATGGTGGGAACCATTTTTTTTCAATAAGTTTGGAAGTTTACTCCTCTTAGGCATTTATGACTTGTTGTCTTTTGACTGTGATTCTAAGTGTAAAGATTTTTTATCTGGCACTTTCAAAGAGGATAATTACAGCTTGCATCAGTGACGTCTCATATATCAGACTCAGAGCCCTTCTTACCCTCATAGGCATGGCCAGTTGCGCCCCCATTTATATAAACCTTCTGAGCCCCCACCCTGTTCCCCACGAGCTGTAGTACATTGATACTGCCCGGACCCCATATTTCAGTGCAAGCTCGTAGATTTCCTCTTTAGACTGCCGAGACGCCTCCACTTGAGTCTTGAAAAGTACTTACCCGTCTGTTGAAGTGCACATGTCTTGCCCTTGAGGTTCAGCATCCCAGTGTGGGAACATGTAGCCTCCTTTCGTTGACGTGGGTGATATCACTGCCACAACCTCTAGTACTAAGTACTACATCTTTGAGCACTTTGTACAAGGTGTGTCTATTATTCCTCAGAATGTTAAACTTATAAAGTTAGAAGTAGAATTGAATGTAGTTTCTTTACTATTGTGTATCTTTTTGAAGGCTCACGCAATTTCACATTTGCTCAATTGGCAAGTTTATAGTTTATTGATGTACTTTGTGGCGATATTGAAAGATCAAAGACAATAGCAAGAAATGATAATAATTTGCTACCTTTTTATTTTGATTTGTGCTGTAATTTTGCAATGTTTTTGCCTGTTATTTTCAGGTACATAAATTGTAGAGGCTTTTGTACTTTTTTTCTTTCTGATTGTCTAGAAATTGTGGGCCATGGTACTCTTTGTTTTTTTTTCTTGTTTTTTTTTCTTTTTATTCCATATATATTTTTTAAGTTTGTTACTTACTGGTGCTTTCTTTTCTTTCAGGGAAATCAAAGCCCTACAAGAGATAGAAGATAATCCTTATGTAAGTGTGTACAATGCGTTAAAAAAACCCCTAGAAATGAATGATGAGCCATCTTTCTTGTTCATATTACGTTACATACTACTTTCATTTAAGAATAAAAAAGAAAACGTGAAGTTATCAAGTTCACTCAGGGTCTGTAGATTGATGCCACACTTTGTATGCTTTTCTTCCAAGTGCTTTTTGCTTCAATCCCTTTTAAAGTGGGCATTGCTCTTATTCTGCTAAAGTTGTGAGTTATTGAAATATTTAGGTATTGTGTCACAGAAGCTGTTGACAGCCCTCATTTAGTAGGCCTATATGATGACGGGGGATCTGTAAAGTCAGTAAAGTTTTATCTTATTTTACACAACTGCTTTAAGAAAGTGGGTCTATAACAGGACAAAACTTACTTTAGATCTACCAAATTTCCAGCCAACATCTTCTTGAAAGAACTCAGTCCCTCGAGCCACATTGGCATCACAGTAGAACACTTGATCTATAATTTGCATTGAATGGGTTTCAAAGAATTTTTTCATTATAATCAAGTGCAAAAGGGGTCAAACTGCAGAAAAATTTTGTAATTGTAGAAGAATGAAATGAGGAACACTTGGGTGGACAAAAAGAATTACATTTGGTGGTCCAACAAGACGAGGCTGCAACAAAGTACTTGCTTGTTCAATTACGTCATCTTCCTACTTATTTGATTTATATATGTGTATACGTAAATTTATACAGTACATGAAACTTTATATTGACTGCTCAGTGTAAGACTCCGTCATATGTCACTTTTCAAAATGTGTGTATAGGGGAGTCGTACGTCAAGCAGTTGATATAATGTGAGGCATCGTGGTGAAATCAGGTGTTCATCAAAATAATGAAATCGAAGAAAACGTCGTTTGGCAATTTAAAAAAAAAAAATTTTGTTTATTGGCTCAACACCTTTTATGTCTATTTAATGTTCGTGTGGATTTTACATAAAAACGGGGATTATAGAAAAATGTAGTTCCCAAGGGCTAAAGCTTTGGAAGTCATCAAACTTTGGCGGCCATTTTCTCATAAATTTTACCTCTGAAATCAGGCGACCCCACCTCATTCAATCGCAAATATCTCGACTTCTATTCAAGATAGATGAGTATTTTTTTTTCTTCAAAAGCATGAAAATGAACAATCTTTAAGATGGTAATAATAACTCCACAGGCCCGAAAATTGACGAGTGCATGATTCCACCATGTTGTGACACAAAGATTTATATTTTTTCCAGGTTGTGAGGCTTCGCGAAGTCTTTCCCCATGGCGCTGTGATTGTGTTTGTGTTTGAGTTCATGTTGTCAGATCTGTCTGAGGTCATCCGGAAGGTGGAGAAACCACTGACAGAAGCACAGGTCAAGTCCTACATGCTCATGCTGCTCAAAGGAATTGCCTTTTGCCATGAAAACAATATTATGCACAGGGTAGGTATATCTTGTGGGCGTATCTTGTTACTAGCTAGAATTAATTGTGCAACAGAGTTTGGAAAGGTAAACATTTTGTGGGAAGTGGTTTTTGTCTAATAGCTTGTTGCTTGAAATGTTCATATCTGCATTTTGCCGTGGCCTCCAAAGCCTATAGGACCCTTGCTTCTGAACTCTCAAAAGATGACTGCTTGACTTGTGCTACTGTGCACTGAAGCATGTATTTCTTCTTCTTCTACCCCTGCAAGAGCTCGGGGAATACTTGACTGTAAGATTTTCATCTCATAGTTCACTTGATTTTATGTACAGGACAGTTTATATTCATAGAACGTAGAATCATCCCTTGGCTGACTGGCAGCCATGTGCCATTTTCAAAGGCACTCTTGATATTCATACTGACTAGAGTAGTTTCACATTTTGGGACGGAGTTACTTTTGAATTTTACTCGGATGGCAGCCCAAAAGTTCTACTCTTTTTTATTTTAGAACAGCCAAGGGATCATAAGTGTGTGAAATCTTCACACAAGACCCCCAAAATGTTCATTCTTCTCTGAGAAGACCAGGTGTTCAATCCTACCTAATCTTGGATCAGGGGATGTAGAAAACATGAGAAAAAATCCAAAGTTGGCGTGGATTGAACTCCAGACCTCTGGTTTGACAGGCGAACAGCAACCTGTTGAGCTACTGAGCCCCCTAAGGCTTGCATTTAATTCATGAATTAAGAAAAGTCGTGGACATTGAAATGTGTATTTGGGTCTGAAGGGTGAAGCCAAAATCATTTCGCAACAACCATTTTCTTATGTTTAAAGCACTTAGAGCTTATACTCATATGAGATAGAACTCTATATAAATGCAATCTTTTATTATTTAATATTATTATT
>NW_004798512.1:41721-78106 GCF_000002075.1 Aplysia californica | reverse complement strand
TCCCCCTCCCCCTCCTCCTAAGCATTGCTCGTATGTGCTGCATTTGATGTCTTTGAAGAGATGGATGGATTCTCTTTTATTTTATAGGTAATAAAGGATCTACTCGTCTCTCGCAAATGGTTTTTTTTCATCTCTAATTTCAGGATCTTAAGCCTGCAAACTTGCTGATTAGTTCTACAGGACATCTGAAAATTGCTGACTTTGGGCTGGCTAGGGTGTTTCAGAATAAAGGAGACAGACAGTACAGTCATCAAGTCGCCACACGGCAAGTTTAACATCATTTTGTTCTTTTTTCTCGTGTGGATCACATGGGTGTCATTGTTAAGCCGTAACCCTTACAATACATATGTGTACCTAATACCAATGGTATGCCATGCATATGATATTGTCAGTGGTATTGAGAGGGATTAACTAACTCTTTGATTCCAGATCGCCACTTAGTGACGTTTTTTGGTTCTGCTTTTCAGAGTATCACTACACTACTTAAGTAACGTTTTGGGGTACCGATTTGTCATCCCCAAGATCTGCAACTGGTCTTTTGCTGCATTTATTACCTATTTCACTCATAGTGTGATTCTCTGTCCAATTACAAATAGTTTGAATGCTCACACAAACAAATCTGTCAATGTTTGATGGAATTATATCAGTTTTAAGGTAACACTCTTTACC
This sequence comes from Aplysia californica, assembly GCF_000002075.1. NCBI lineage: Eukaryota > Metazoa > Mollusca > Gastropoda > Aplysiida > Aplysiidae > Aplysia > Aplysia californica. The sequence continues at coordinate 77,437 of NW_004798512.1, read as the reverse complement.
GCCTCAAATTGGATGCCTGAAGTTGTGGAACCCCTTGTGTACTGAAAGAGTTAAATATGTAATAAGTGTATGTTTGTTTCAGTTTGGTTTTGTCTTCTCTAAAGTAATTGACACTGTTTGGATAATTCTTTATTGACATACAGTTAACGGGGATGAAGCAGTTTAAGTCATTTTACCATCTCATTCCAAATTAAAGATTTTCGTGATTTGTTCATTTTTGGTATTGCAGATTTTGAATCTTTCATTGGTTTTCATGCAAAATTGCGTTCAGAGCTACTGTAGTGCAGTTAAAAAATCCTGTACAATGAACATCTTGTAGTCCCCACAATTGCTAAAATCAACTGATTTTTTTGGACATACATTGTGGTGGAGGACATCGTCTTGGTACACGATGTTGGACACATCGTTGGTGTCTCAAGCAATCCACTTAAATCCGTTTGGGTACTTTTTACACCAGCAAGAAAACCCCTAGTTTTTGTTGTGTTGTTCTGATCAAGAATCATGAATAGCAAGATTCAAAATTGTAGGCCTTGACCATAGCATTTTGGTGATGTTGAAAGATGCATCTTTGATAGAGCTTTGAATAGAAAATTCTCAAAGTCTGGACTTACTTGGATTGCTTGAGACAACGACGATATGTATTACGACACGGCGGAATTAGGAACTCGTCAAAATTTTGGTAAATGGCGTTATAAAGGTCATATTAAAGTGTGTTCACTTGTCTCGCTTTTGATAAAAAAAATGCCTGTCCATCTTATATTGAAGTCGAGATAGATGCGATCAAAGGAGGTTGGGGCTGCCTGGTTTCAGTGGTAAAATTAGCGAAGTGTCATTTGAAAATGCAAACTTATATTTTTGTGTGACTTTGATCAATGTTTTTCTGTAAAAATTCATGCTACAATGTGTTTATAAAATTTGACTTAAGAGGTATTGAATGAATAAAAGAAATAGTATATGAAAATGACCCACTGGGCAGATAAATGTTGGTTTCTTCAGTTTCATTATTTTGAGGAGTGCCTGGTATCACCGTGAGGACACACATGTGGTGTACTGGGACTGTCACCAAGAAGTAAATGCTTACCATGGTTAATAATGCATAGACTTTGCTGTGGTCTTGATCTGTAATAGATTTGTGACTGTCAGATTTACATTTTGATAAAACGTTTTGACTATTTCATTGGTAATTAGTATTATGAAGCCATCTGTGCTCTTAGGTAAATGTTTGATAAATGATCCATGAACTTTAAAAAATTATGAATTTATTTGTCATTGTTAGATTTATGTTCTGAAAAAAAATCCTTCATCTATCTCATAGGTGGTACAGGGCTCCAGAGTTGCTATATGGTGCAAGAAAGTATGACGAAGGTGTTGATCTGTGGTAAGTTCAAAACAATTTTTTAACACCCAAGACACCGGTGTCTGTGGTGTAGCAGTTAAGTACTCTGCTGTTGCTCTCAGGAGACCAGAGTTTTATACCCAATTGGGGAAAAAATTTAATTAAGTATCGCTGTCTTTCTGATATCCCTTTCAGTCCGGGTTGGCCCTAACTGGCAGGGTCGAAAGCCTGCCTCCTGAATGATCTCTGTGTGGATGGGGGGGGGGGGGGGGGGGGGGGGGTTTGTAAGAAAAGCACTTACATTTAACAATCTTTTAACTCCCAAAATATGTGGGTGCAGAGGTGATCAACTGAGGAAAGAAAGCACTGTTATTTTTATCTCAGGAGTACAATTGCTTGAAAGGGGCAGGCTTGTTGAGTTAGATATTGTATTGTTATAATGATATGTCTATCGTATTATGATAATAGATTATACCTTTTAGGATTTTTTGTCCTGTCCACCTTAGTTTTTTGGCTGTGTTCAAGAATGAAGCATGTGATTTGAAGAAGTGACCTTGTGAAAACTATGGAGTAATAAATTTGTCTTATGAAAAAAGCATGCATTAAAATTTGATCACTGTGCACTTTTACACTGTATGTGTGTGTTTTGATGGAGACTCTGCCAGTTATAATCAGTCTTTAAATGAAGCTTATGACCAATTAGCATAATGACCACATTTCCATCCTGCTTCTAGTCATGAATCATTATTAACTCTTTATATCCGGCAAGCTGCTCCCAGCGGCTCACGGTCGGACAGGCTGTGCTGGTGAGCCGCTGACAGCTCCAGCACATTCCTTTACGTTGTTTTCAACATCAAATTACTTTTCGGCAATTACCAAAAAACAGGTCTTAGTTTAGTTTTAATAGAGGTTTTACGGCGCTCGCAACTGCATAAGGTCATATGAGCGCCAGAAGATTAGAGTTGTTACAAGAGAGTAACAAACATAAAAAAGAAGAAGAGGAGATAAGGACAATAGATGTTTGATAGGAAAGAAGAAGCAAACCACACCAGAGCACCCACAAAACATGTCTCTTTCACCGGGATTTCATTCATTAGATGAAGAACTATCAAAATAGGTTCACTTGTTTTGATTTGACGACCAATTTAGTGACATTTTCTTCATTTATTACCTAAAAAAGGGCCCTGGCATAGTGGGTTTACCCCCCTCGGAGATGGAGATAAAGAGTTAATTACTCATTTGAGATTCATTACATCAATTGATGAATGTGATTTTAAGAACTAATGAAGATGTCTTATTTGATGATTCTGGCAGGTGCTCTGGTGTGGTTTGCTCCTTCATTCCTATCAAACATCTATCATCCTGATCTCTCCTTCTTTTTTTGTATGTTATTTTCTAGTAACACCCTTAATCTTCAGTTCTTATATGACTTAATTGTGTTGAAAGTGCCGACATAAGACTCTTGCAAAAATCACAACTGTTTTTTCTATTCCCCACAGGGCTGTTGGCTGTATATTTGGTGAGCTGCTGAACAATTCTCCAATCTTTCCAGTAAGCACTTTTTCTTGACTGAAAATAATTTTTTTTTTTTAAAATATATATACTGTCACATTTTTTAGTATACACATTTTAAAGCTCAATTAAAAAAAAAAAATCCATGTTACCAATTACTTTCAAATTTTCACACTGAGTACGTGAAATACCCGTCACTGGTGAGTTGTTTTCAGATTTCTGAACGTGCAAGTGGTTTTGTTACTGCATACGTGTTACATGTTTTGTGTTTTTTAATAAAAACTCAAGGCACGGAAATTATTTGTTTAAAAAAGAAGTGCACATCAAAGCTTTGTCATTTTTGCAACATTTCGTCAGTGATAAAATTTGTGTTGTCTAAGTCTAAGTTTCATGATGCCACGCCTAAGAGAAAATGTGCGAAATCAGCTTGTTGGAATGATCTGTAGAAGTGTCTCCTTATTCACTGCTGCAAGACATTTTAATCTAACAAGAAGACCTGTGTACGCAACAATGTATCGTGAGAGATCAACTGAATCACCTAAGGATCGACCCTGTCGACTTGAGAGAAGAAAAACTACTCCAAGAGAGGATCTTTTTATACAGTACCCCTGTCGCATCTACGGAATCGTTTCAAAACGGCAAGACTAACCAGAGATGAGTTGAAAAACATGTGACAACACCAGCCTCAGATTCTTCCTCAACTTGAGATAGCATTGCAGTACAGCGAATGATTGATTCCATGCGGCGACGATATCAGGCCGTCATCAATGCAAGGGGACATCATACCCGCTACTGATCATGCTACTTTTGTAGACCACCCCCACACTTTTGTAATTCGGAAATAAACCTGTTAGGTTAACTTTCGGTATTGTTATTATTTTTTAAGTTTTTTAAATTGATTGAATTAGTATTCCTGAAATTTTTAAGAATATGGGCTCATGGTGAAACTAGCTATTTTCATTTCAACACAGTGTGTACTTAAAAATGTGACAGAGTATATAATAATATATATTATTTGCATTTTGTTCCTATAGAACATTGTGGCTGTGAGTTCCTCTGGCTCAGCCCAACTTTATTTTGTTCAACTTCTTATCTCTGACAAGCTGCTCCCTGTGGCTTGCGATCAGAATCTGCTGGCATTGGCTCTGTCATATTTCCTTTTCGATGATGTGGATATTATATTAATTTTTGGCAATTACCAAAAACAGGTCTCTTACTAAGAGCTCTTTTTTTAATGAGAAACAATCGAAACAGGATCATTTCTTTTGATTTATTGACCAGTTTAATGATGTTTATGTCACTTTCAGCTTTGTACCAAAAGAGGGCTCCAACATAATTGGAACTCCTTCAGATAAAGAGTAAAGGTTGTTCTGCCAAAAAAGTTCAGTTGTAGCAAAATTTTGCTGGTATGCTTATTCTTACATGTGCACTCACTCACTCTCTAAAGTTGTTCCTAGACCTAAACACCTCCTCACATCTATTACACATTGTTTTTGGCTCACTTTCCCCAGAATGTGATGGTGATAAAATGATTTTTTTGGTTCTGAATTGAAAATGTACTGTTATTTTTTCCTTTGAATTTACTTCCACAGGGAGAGACAGATATTGAACAGCTTTGTCTTGTGGTCAAAGTGTTAGGTACCCCAAGTGAAAAAACATGGCCTGTGAGTGTCTGAACAACATTTGCAGAATATTAGGGAAAAGTGGCATTTGTCATAATTTTCAGGTTTTGCTTTTATCTCACTTTTAAGTATAGTTAGGTTTGTTCCATTCTGTCCAAATATATATATATATATATATATATATATATATATATATATATACTATTTTATGAGAAATGGCTGTACTTATGTGCTGTACAAGTGACGTGACATTTTTTAAAAACAGTTGTTGTACTTGGAAAGAATCGGAATAGTCTACAGGGACACAAAAAAGAATGGCAGTAGTTCTCAATATATTTCCTGTAACTGATGCTGTTGTTCTCCTGTCTTCACTTGCTTCCATTCTTTTTTGTTTTTCTTCTTCTGTGACTTTGTGAGACTTGTTTGTGATACCAAAACAAGCATAATATGTTCATGCAATTTCATCAGAGTGGTAGATGCATAGTCAATTCGTGTTTTAAAACAGTATCAGTCATGATGCTCACATACTTTCTAATAAGCTAGCATATGATTGATTCTGTAAGTCTTTTGTAGCACAAAATGAGGTTATGAGAAGAATTGTTTGTATTTATCTTAAAGCGTGGTCTGGAGGCGAGGGTAACTTGAATCAAAATAAGGTTCTTCTTAACTCTTTCCTGACGTATCGCCGATATATCAGCGCGAGTCCACACCCCTTGTCGGCTGTAATAAGGTTCCTCAGTATTGCTTCGTTTTAACACGATCTGTCATTTATAATTACTTTTTATTGCTATTGAAAAACTCACTTTGTCAAAGCGTGGGTTTGGGGAAAAACGAGTGAATTAGTTCTTGCAGTCTTGCATCAACTAAACGATGTAACCGAAATCAGTAAAAATATCATAACTCAAACAAAAATTGGAATATTGCTTTCAAATAAAAAGCTGCACATTCAGAAATGTATGGATTATGCTCTTGGCCTGTATATGATAAGATAGCTATGCTGATTTGCTTTCACAAGTTTGGTGAATGTAATTTTTTCCGTCAAAATTTATTTTTCTCATCACCATCGCCATTTCTAACCCTTCGATTGCATACCTATGTTCATAATTAATCCTTGTTTTATATTGGGATGTATTCCTCATTCAAATTCCTTCAATTTGATATATTATATGTTACATTTTGAGAGATAGTTATGCTTCTATGAAGTTATTTTGTACACCACCTGCATAGCCAAATCGAGCCACAAGTTAATTTTGTTTAGACTCAAAGAAAACTACGTCCGGAAAGAGTTAAAATGTCAGTGGTAATGGAAGTTAAATAAGCTCCCCGATTTATTTTTGAACAGCTTCCACGAGTTCAAGTCCTTTTTGTGAGATTGTGCACATTACTTTCATTGTCTTGATTTTCTTTCCAGGGAATGTCAAAATTGGACCTTCCGGACTACCACAAGATTTCATTTCCTGATAACCCCCCTATCCCCCTGGAGAAGATAGTTCCGGATGCTTCAGAAGAGGCTTTGGATCTTCTCAAACAGTTCTTAGTGTACCCAAGTAAACAGAGAATCTCGGCAAAACAGGTTAGGGTACATTATTATTATAATGAACACTATGTTTTTGTAATTACTGTAAAACGTCATAATAATGTACTTGGTTTAATACATATTCTCAGCTGTAATGTTCACTTTTGAAGTTCCTAGTTCCACTAGTATTTTTACTCTATGAAAGTGATAGCTAATGCATACCATTGTAAAACATTACTGATACTAATCACTATAATCTTCATATTATTTTTTTCTAGGGATTTTAATGATAAAAAATCAATTAACAATGTTATGTACATTGTTGAAATGTCAGAAAGCAATCGTTATAAGGTACTCAGGAATGCGGTGTAGTCAGCTACAGTGAGAGAGCGATTAAAAAAAAAATTAAATACAGTCAAACCTGTGTAAGACGGCCAGCCATTGTCAAGGAGAAAAGTGGCCGTATAAGACAGGTGACCGTCTTAGGCAGGACTGATCAAGATGAAGAAAACAAACCATTCCCATCTGAGACCCCAATTGAAAGTAGCCCCATTGTTGTTGTCTTTGTTGTTGTTGGTGGTGGTGGTGATGGTTTCTATTTCGTTTGTAAATTTTATTTTGTTGCTTATTTTGCACAAGGGTGACAATAAAACGAAATGTATCAGACAAGGAAGACCGAGTGCATTGTTAAAACAAACACATGGGTCGCCACCACTCGGAGAACGAGCAACGTTTCTGTCACAAGTTCATGTTGACGTCCTTTGTTACTTTGTTACAGACTGGGTAAACAGTGACCACTCATCTCACTTACGATTTGTGTATGAGTTCTGGGTGGGGCTTATGGGTTATGAGGGACCACACGCTTACCTCACCAGCAGCTGAAAATTGGTAGCTATTGGTCAACAGCGGGAGGGGCCTACGCAACATAATTGGTTGGAGGGACTTCCTAACAACAATGACAGGTGATTGAATTATGACGGCTCGCCCTCAACGTCAGGGGCCAATGCACAATTTATGACAAAACGTAATGGAGTCACAAAGGTGGCCGTCTAAGACAGGTGTTATTGCTTAGTGTGATAGGGGTTGTGTGTTAAATTATGGTGGCCGCGGCCGCATTGGACAGGTGCCAGTTTTACACAGTTAAATTATATAGAAAAAACGCAAGGGGGGAAATGGAAAGTGGCCGTTTGTACAGGTGGCCGTCTTATAGAGGTGGCCGTCAGGGCAGGTTTGACTGTACTTGTCAGGGCTTCTGAACCTGTTTACCTGATCTTGTGCAGATGGGTCAAGGGATACAACCATCTCATTTCTTTGATATTTTAGTGATTGCTGTTAGCTCCCTTGGAGTAGAGGTCGCTTTTACCAAAATGGGAGGAAAAGTGACTGTTTTATGAAGGATACCCCAATTGCCGTTGCTCAGTATCGATAAGTACTCAGTACTTATTAAGGCTCAAGTGAAAGGACGTAATTTAAGTGCATATGCGTAGTATTTAACGAAGGGGAGTAGAAAACTCGGGTACCCGACACCACTACCCGGGTAGCTGGTTTTGAGCTCTTTACTTGGGTAAAGGACTGCTTGCCCACGTCACACATTCGCTCCCTCCATCACAGCACTGTGACCTCTCCATTCCCGCATCGGAGAAATAAGAGGCATGGCAGGCTAGATAATCTAGACTACTGGCCTATCTGTCGATGCAATCTGCTTGTCTGTGCATTCCACACCCTCCCCACTCATTCGCTCCGGCCTTCATTGTGCACTCTCCCATTCTTTATTTCAATAGTTCACCAACATGTTTCTCAACTGGCGAAGTTTTAGATATTGTATAAATGGCCTATGCGCTGTGTACAGCAGCAGCGATTTTCCGCTATAACCGACTCGCGTGTTTGTCTGATTGCGCTATAGCAGTATTTTATTTACAAAGGTAAAGAAGGGAAAAAACGGGGTTTTAGAAAAACGTCTTTAAAACAGACTTCTCGTTATTTGAGGACTCGTTATAAGTGGACTCCACTGTATGTCCTATTGAATCAGAGGCAAATGAAAAAATTCAGACTCCTGGTCTCTTAGATAATCATTGAGTTAGAAAAAAGGGGGCACAAGGGATGTTGTTAAACCCATTCTGTTTCAGAACCAATCTCTGGAATCAGTATCTCGAGGTTTCCAGATAGGGTTATTGTTTGAAGAAAGACACCACGAGGAATCTTACAATAAAGTCTCATTTTGTTTTGTGATTTTGCTCCCTAGTTTTTGACTGAAAAACCCAAGTGCTTTAGTCATGGCTCTGATTTGGGCAGCCTCTTTTGTTTAAAGGATTTTCTCAACACTTTAGAAAAATGACTTACATACAAGTGGAATGATGCTCTCCTTGATATGGGTCAACTTTTAAACTGGCTTTATTTCTTGTTTTCAGGCACTTCTTCACCAGTACTTTTTCACAGAACCACTCCCAGCACACCACTCAGAGCTGCCAATTCCCCAAAGGACGAGTCGCCGCAGTGGCCTGCAGCTGAAGCATCAGGCCCATGAATACAATGCCGACCTGCCCATTGAAGACTCCCTTATCAACCCTGATCGCCTCGCTCCACATGTTATACGAATGAAGTAATTCGTAATAATAATTCATGCCTGTCACCTTGCTTCTGACAATACAGTTGAAATTGTCCCAGGTGGAAACCTGTTTTTTAAGGGAAAAAATGGTTGTCTTCGACAGATAGACGTCTTGGATAGTGTAAAACGCAAGTGGTTGTTTTAACAGGTGATTGTGTTGGACAGCTGTCCGTTAGAGCAATTTCGACCGTTTACAAATGAATTTACACTGAGCGGGTAGAAGAGGCAGGGCCTAACTTTTGAAAGTCATGGATAATCAAAAGTTTAGATGTCTGATTTGCTGACTGTGATGAAGGGGTGTTTATCAACCTCTGTGATGGCTGTATGGAGTTTTTCTGATTCTCCTTGTGCCTTATTAACCCTCGTCCTGCGGGGGCCGGGTTTATGTCGCCCGATAAGCCTATTTCGGCACCTCGCCTGCGTTCTGGTCCTGAGTCAGTCTGGCCCCTGGCTCAGCGCACGCGCGCCGAGCATCATCTCACGTGAAATTCGGGTCCTGCATCGCATCCCCATTCACGCAGGTCAAGTGTGTGTGCGTCAGTCTGCTTGAGTTTGTGTGCATTTCTGGCCTTCTTCTAGAACTGCCTGCGTTGGTTCGTAATCGAGGCGTACTCTCATTCAAAACATGCCAAGTTGGTAGCTCTAGATGTTCGTCCAATGAAATTATAGAAGAAATTGACCCACTTAATGAGGAGCTCGAAAAGGTAGTCAGGAAACAAGACTTCCTTTTTTCTATACAAAATGTTTCAAATGAGCTTGATTTTGTATGAAATGATACTACCTGATAAAAAAAAAAGCTTGTTTAACTCTTTTTATCCGGGCTACGAGTATACTCGTAACGAGGACCAGTCCGGGCTACGAGTATTCTCGGAACAGCGATACGGTCATGTCAAAGAAGCTAGTTCTGCTTGTAATTACCAAAATACGCAAACACGGCGATGCTAGCTCTGTCTGAATATTTTAATTTTCCAATGAACAGTGGTTTCTTTGTTTTTGATGGGTGTAGAAGCTTGAAAGATGTCTCGAAAACGCACATTCACGACCGACGAAGTACTTTTTGAAGTGGCGCTGGGTTGGGAGGGGAAATGATACTAATTTGATGAAAGTGACTCTGAAATAAGTGCCGTAAATTCTGTTGTGGATGATAAGAAACAGGACTTAGACTCATCTAATAGCGATTCAGGTCATGGTGAAGGGATCAGTAGATCTAGATTTATAAAATCCAACGGGACGTCGTGGGCGCGGCAGTCAGGGTCAAGTTCGAGGGTGGAATACACCTCAAAATCTACATTGTGCTATTTGTGTATTTCCTAACCGTATACATTTACAAAAACTACATGCAATTTCTAACATAACTGCCAAATTTCCTTAAAATCTTAGAATAAATGTAAGAAATAAGGCACTTTGAACTATACGCACTGACTTCCGACTCAAACGCGCGGCGGCCCCAGGACTGGTACAGAGTCCGTGGCGGTACGGCTAGGATAAAAAGAGTTAATAGTTTATTGTGCAGGTTCAAAGAACAATTTGAGTTCAAAACATTCGGAAGTTGACCTATATTATCCCCTTTCGAACCTCAGGTCATTCATAACAACAAGAGCATCTGGAAAGGTTATTCGAATGGCATAACTACTCGTAATGTCTTATCAGCTTGTGAGAGTTATTTATGTGTTTGTAACACTAACACTTTATAAATAGAAAGCTATGAAAGATGGAGCGTTATTTTCATCATCGATTAACACACTCCCACGGCTTTCATGGCGAAAACACACGTTTCCTGGCGCGTGCGCACTGTACACCAACAGTGCACACTGAGTGACCGCGGCGGCCTGCCCGGAGCGTCTGACGTAATCGGTTGCTGATAAGATTCGCATCTCAGCACAGACGCAGGACACGAGTTAAAACAGGCAATAGTGAAAAGGTCCTCTGGATCCTCCTTCTGAACTGACCCACACTGTTGCTAGAGGCTTGGGGGGGGGGGGAGGAAAGAGAGAGAGAGAGAGAGAGAGAGAGAGAGAGAGAGAGAGAGAGAGAGAGAGAGAGAGAGAGAGAGAGAGAGAGAGAGAGAGGGAGGGAGGGAGGGAGGGAGAGAGGGAGGGAGGGAGGGAGGGAGGGGGAGAGAGAGAGAGAGAGAGAGAGAGAGAGAGAGAGAGAAAGAGAGAGAGAGAGATGGCTTTTCTCACCAGTTTGAGTTTGAAATTGTATCTAGACTGTTGGAATGATGCTGTTTCAGACTCAGCTGAGCTTTAAACAGCCATGAATGCACACATTATACATATCATGCGAGACCTGTTTCCCCGTCCATACAGAATAATTTTCTTACAGGAGATGCAAAATTATTGCATCAAAATATTGTTCAATATCTTGATTGAAATCTAAATGTCGCAGTTTGAACGACGTGATCAGTTTTCTTAACCTTTTGAGCCCTGACCTCCTGAGGCTACTGTGTCCCTCTGCCTGAGCTCCTGAGCAGTATATTACTCTGATTTATGTCATCATTAGAATCACATTCCAAATTCTACTCAAGAAAGTCCTCGTCATTACCAGCATCTAATTCAGAAAGATCTTCAAAATACTCAATAACGTCCTGTGCAGCAAACACTGTTTTCCGTGAGCATTTTGTACCAGATGGGCCTGGTTGGGGGTAGGGTCTCACTCACTGGTGTACAGGTGGCTAAGGCTCAAAGGCTTCCCGGGAAGCTGAAAATGTTTCGGAGTGTTCTATGGTCTGCTGGGGTAATAATATAGTGTAAAGCGCATAGAGCCTGCTGCTGAGCGGGGATATGCGCTATACAAATGCTATCTATTATTATTATTAAGTCCATACCATTCTATTTATGATCTTTTTTTGTCTTTATTGTAATTGTTTGTATCACGCAGCATTGTTGAAGTAATTTGTAGCACTCCATTCTTTATAATTCAATTTTAATAATAAACATTAGTATGTCTTGATCTGCTGAGCCTCTGTTTTTCATATGTACTTATAAATGGTTACTGCCAGTAAAAAAAATGTACAAAGACATGAGTTATGTTTTGAGTTAATCCTATTATGCTATTATGTAATTATTCTGAGAATGTTATTTTTGTTTTGTTTTTAGTTTTAGTAGAGGTTTTACGGCGCTTGCAACTGCATAAGGTCATATGAGCGCCAAGGGGTGGATGTCAACAGAGAAGTCCTTACAGGGAATCAGACTTACTCTGCTCACCTCTCTAGCTTCAACAGCACAAAGTCTGCTTCGACTATCAAGGCACCCCGGAAAGTGGGTCACAAGAGTGTGACAAACATACAAAAGAAGTAGAGGAAAAATGACAATAGTAAGGATTAGGAAAGAAAAAGCAGCAGTTCCCTGTTGTAGATCAGGCAGTTTTGAGCATGACATTGATGAATCAGCCCATTTACAATTCAACTGTGCATGAACGAGAAATGTCCCCCCTTTGGGAATGGCCTAAATACACTTCAGTCAGTGCTATTTTTTTTCAATTCAGTTCTCTTGAATGATGCAAAATGGGTACCTGGCATTTGAGGTGTATTGGTTAGGCTCTAAATAAATGGTTTCAATTCCTGAGGCGATGTAGCAGCTTTTGCTAGGACAAAGAAAATAGAAAAACAGGAATAGGACTGCAGAAAATTATACAACAGGAAAGAGGTCACACAGAATTTATGATGGCAAGAAAGGAAAAAATACCAATGTGAGAGAGAGAGAGAGAGAGAGAGAGAGAGAGAGAGAGAGAGAGAGAGAGAGAGAGAGATTTACGTTTTCCACTTTTTTCTCTCATTATATTGAAGAGATGCAAAATTAACATCTTCACCCCCCCCCCCCCCCCCAACAAAACAAACCCCAAAACAAACGATAAAAACGTCAATAGATCGGGAAAAAAAAAATCATTTGAGAGAAGCCTTAAAACAAAATGAAACACAATCTCACTCAATGATTGGGTAATATAATATTTAATGGTATAACAAAAATGTAACTGAATGGCAGCTTCCAACAGGAACTAGATCTACGTTCATCAAAGCAAAAAAGCTAACATTAACAAATCAACAGTGCTCCATAAGGGAGGGTGACAGAATGAAATCGTGTTGTTTAAACTGACACATCAGGATTTTCATTTGTCCTCCTCACTGCTTTTGTGAAAGTTACAACAGCAGCTGAACCTAGCATGACCACCAAGGGATAGGGGTTAGGACAGAGATCCTGAAAACCTTTTTGAGTCCCACATCAAAAGAGGACTTCATGATCTCAACTACGGTCTCCCATCCCTTACCATTCCCAGTATGTTATAATATGGGCTGAACAGTTTTTACAACTTAGTAAATTTATTTAAGCGGCGAGAATTTAGAATGTCAGTCACCGATACAATCAAACCAGTACGGAAGAAAGTCTTAAAAACTCCCCAAACAACAATTTCAAAAATGGATTTCAACCAGCATCACCTGCACCACAGCCCAGCATTATACTAACAGAACTAGCAGCCCCTCTGTATCCATCTCCTCAGAGGCTAAAACAGTGAGACTACCAACAATATGTGAGGCATTGGGATGAAATCGGGCACTCTTCAAAATAAAGAACTCAAAGAAACCGTCGTATTTTCTGCCTGTTTGTCAATTTTTATCGAATTTTTGTAGCACAATACCTGTTTCTGTTATGTCAATTTAAAAATCATTTCTGTGCAGATGTTACTGAAAAATGTTGATTAAAGGCACAGAAAATGTACATCTCTGATGTCCACGGACTCTCAAGTTATGGAAATGACCAAAGTTTGGTGGTAATTTTCTCGCTAATTTTACTCCTGAAACTAGGCGGCTCCTACCTCCTTCAATTGCAAATATCTCGACTTCTATTCTATTACAGACAGTTGGCTGTTTTTTTTCATCTAAAGCCAGCCAAAAGAACAAACTTTATTAACCCTTCCACCCCAATGTGTGTATATTTTCAGCAATGCTAGTACCTCCCACCATCCCAAGAGCGTATATTCTTAGTTTTGAGGGGTACCGAATTTGCCCATTTTTCGAAATGGCAGCAAACCTAATTAAACTTTAATTTTCATAATATTTGTCTACTTACCTTTAAACACTATCATCATACGTTGTTATCTAAACCTCATTACAAAGATACTACATCACTTTTTAGAATGCATGCCTCTTTTTATGAAATACTGCTCTATTGGCTGGGACTGAGGTTTAGGGAGTGCATAAAAACGGCAGGGGCTGGATGGGTCAAGATGATACCAATAACTCCACATGCCCAAAAACTGACGAGCGCCTGATTCCACTGCCCAAAACCACAGAAAGGGGTAGTTATACCTTGTTCACTTTCGTCTGACCGTGTAAAAAAAATTTGAGCTCATTTATTAATTTTACCAATGCTCATAAAACATTGCATGGCACTTCTGCAGGCCAACGACCAAGTAAAAATAATTTTTCAAACAATCTTGATCCAGTAATAAAAAAGTTTTTCTCTTTGGGCCCTACATTAAAAACTGCTCTTTGGATACATAAACAGAATCATTAAATCATGACATACAGTAAACTAGCCTTCAAATTGCTCATTTTGAGCGGATTTCATCCCTCCACTGTCTAGACGTCTCCAGGTGCTCAACGTGAATTTCGAAAATTACTCACTGTCTCTTGAATTGCATATCTTAATCTTAGGCGTACGTTAAAATACGTTTTTGATGTTTTAAGTGTATGCCGTAAATCCTCTATGATTGTTTTCCCTGCTTTATGGTTACATCAGGGAAAATGTGTCGTAACCTTATTTGCAGTGAAATTTAACAATGGGCTTTCAGATCCTGTTGGTTATTCAACTTTTAGACCTGTAGGAAAAAATCTGAGAAGATTAGACAGAGCAATTTCATTTTATACCATTATCCATACATGGAGTTGTTTTTGCATTGCACTTCCGGTAAAATAAATCCTTATATTTCACATGTTTAAGAACTTGATTGCCTATCTCACTCGTGAAATACATTGTATAAGCTGTTTTCACAGCTGGCACCGCCTATTTTTTATTTGCATAAATTACTCTGTGCACTGCATACGCCCTACCTTCTGCTGGCAACAAGCAACCTTTAGCCTTTTAGCCTAGTTTGTTTTGATTGTGAAGTTATCATAGATCTAAAGTTACAGCCATCTCTCTTCTAATTCTATTGTTTTTTGTTTTTTATAGTAGAGGGCTTTACGGCGCTCGCAACTGCATAAGGTCATATGAACGCCATTTTCTAATTCTAACGTCACCATGGCAAAGAGATTTACCGAAATGAGCAAAGAAAAAGTGCTCAGTTTTATTGACCGAGAAAAAAATGAAAGCACGAAGAAGAAAACACGCTGTGGCCTCACTCAATTTGTTTCGAACATTCCTCACACAACTGTACAAAGGGAGTACATTTCGAACCCTGTTCAGATTGATTTTTACCAGATACCACCCAATGAACTGAATGACTTTGTTACCGTACCTAATTTATTCTGAGTGACTGTGAGAAAGGAGGATGGTTCAGAGTATGAACCTGTTACAATAAGGTCCATGCTCTCAAGCCTTGATAGGTATCTGAAAGACAAAAACTATGGCACAACTATTAGGTGGGGAATTCAATTTGATAAAGCGCGATCGGCGCTCAAAGAAAAACAAAAGGCCCTTAAAAGAATGGGGAAAGGCTCCAAGCCTGCGGCACCCCAAGAAATAACGGATGAGGAAATTGAAATTTTGTGGAGAAATGGTCAGTTGGGACATGAATCCCCTAACTAGGAGTATACTTAACACTCAGTGGATGTATACAACTATGGGGTTTGGACTATGTGGCTCACAAGAGCACTGGTCTATATGTCGGGGGGGGGGTGTGTTCTCCAAGAGATCTGATGGACAATGAAGGACATGAGTACCTAAAATTCAATGAAAGGCAGACAAAAACAAGTCAGGGTCATAATGGAGAAACAAGAAAAGTTGAGCCAAAACTACGGGCCGACAATGACCCTACCAGGTGTACAAAGCATACAAAATGAAAAGACCAGGTCTGTTTTCTCTCAAACCCTGAGGATCACTTCTACCTCGCAACAACCACCGAAGCAATTAAATCCAAAGACGAAACATGGTTCAAACGACAACCAATTGGAGCGAACAAACTGAAAACATTGTCCAGACTTGCCAACCTCCCGCTTTTCCTGGTTTTCTCATAAAATCCCAGTTTCCAGGTCTGGTCTGGTTTTGGACCCGGTCCGGTAGTAAAATTATGAAAAATTATAGAAAGAAAAAAGCGAATGATTCTCAGATGATCTGCCATTTTTTTCTTGAGTTGCTGCCTTTTTTCCCTCGCACATGCGCTGTTTGTTATTTTCGTTTACTATCGCCGAGCATTTCCGCTTCAGCCACTCTGTTATTTGGCCTACTTAGAGAAGCACTTGTCTTCAATTTCGAGATGAAAGCAAAGAAAGTGAAAACATCGTGCTAATTCCGCCAGGAATATTCTGCTGAGATCCCTAGCATTCGGCCTTCTCAGAAAGGCGTTACATTCGCTCAGTGCATAGTGTGTTCCTGTGACTTTAGTATTGTGTCGGGGGGGGGGGGGGGGGGGGGGAAGGGAGCCTCTCCAACAATTCTTCAAAGCAGAGTTTGCAGCATTCACTGAAGCTCAACAAAAGACCTCTAAACAAGACCGTCTTAGGTGAATCACCAAGTTCACCAGGTTCATGGATTCACCCACAGCCAAGCTTGTTTCTGCTTGAGGCACTGCCAATATTCAACAAATGCAATCTGGCTCTTCAGAGAGATGCTCCTCAGATTCCACTTTACATCAGCGCTTGAATGATGTCTACACTAAGCTGCTGATTCGTTTTGCAAAGACTTCAGAAATCTCCAAATACGACAACATCTTCCTGCTTGACTACTCTGACAAAAAGAACCAATTGTCACGTGATTTGAAGCTTGGACAACGAAAAAGAGACCATCTCATTGGCAGGTCTGATTGTCATTGATGAAGATGGCAGCCACACTGCCTTCAACTTCAAGATCTACTCACCTCACTAACTATAGTGCCTGCAAAAGACTACTTCAAACACTGGTGGACAAAAATGTCAGCCCTAGTGACATAATACAGATATCAGGCCACAAAAATGTACAATCGATCAACAATTGTAGCACAATGTCGGCAAAAACCCATAAACGTCTGTTCTCTTTTATCTATCCAGAGTCTGGCGTTAAGATATCTAGATCTACATCCACATCAAGTAGCACTACCGCTTAGCATACTGACGACACCAACAGTCTCATGGCTTCATCCAGTGACAATGTCGCTAATCATCACATCAAGTATGATCAAGCTTCAATCCAAATCACTCTGCACAGCCGTGTTGCACCAGTGAACAAGGCCCGCCAGCACTTACAAACACATTAGTTGCACAAAACCGTAACTACTGTGCCACATCAACTGTCGAAGAAATGGAGGAAACACCAGCCTTTGACCTGGGATTCCGGCTAGACCAAGACCTTTCCAGTACAAACACTGTCACAGCAAGAGGTCTAAAGCTGGAGGAGAGTTTATTCAAAGGTCCCGTGTATGGAGGCTCCATTAACATTAACATCAAATTCAACACCTGGGAACAGTGGCTGAATGGATGGGTAATGGGCAAAACTGGAAGAGCTGCATTTGCACACATGACTGCTCCCAACTCAAAATATGCACTAAACTCCCTGAGTAAACGGGAACAAGTCACTATCTTTCGCCTGCGAACACAACACATCCCATTGAATTCCTACCTATAGTGTAAGGATACCCCACCTGACTGCCCACTGTGTGACAGTATCACACCATCTCTTTTTCTGCCATGCACTTAGCAACCTGCGTAGCACCTATCTACCTGCCTCCCCTGATATCAGAAATACTTTATATAGCGACAAAATGCAGCTGATAAAAACCTGTAAATTCTTGGCCATATCGACAGGCTGAACGGCTAGAACCTAGATGGCCGCTGGATCGAAAAGTTAAGTAAAGCAACATTAACATAAACTATGTGCAACCAAAATGAACAGTTGACACGCACATGTTTTTGTGTATTGAACACCATAATGTTGCTATTTATAGGTGACCTCATTGATTATTTTGTGTCATCGGTCTTGGGTGTCACTAACCCAGTGTCAATCTCGACAAAGTTTTGTTTACATTTTGGTGCCATAATATCATTCCATTTGATAATTTCTTCATTACAAAACAAAAAGAACTCAAAGCGCAGTTTCTTAATCTTCCACTCGTTGAACTGCGCGTTTTCTAATTGCTTTGCCAATGTTTACATTGTTTTTGTTGTATTATTTGGGGTTTATTTCGCAGAGGGAGACATACAAATAGCATCAGTAATTAGGCCTAGTGTGGCCAAAACAGAAAGAACCCAGATTTTTTTCACTTTGCCTGGACTCCGATGGGACTTAAATTGAAATTTTGTTTTCATGTGAGACTCGGTAAGTGGGACCACTTGACTGGTCATTTGAACTTTGCTGGTACAGAAAAATTGATTCGCTACATGTAATACCAGTCAGTATGAGTTATGGTTGTAGATTATGATTCATCCTACTTGTGAAATTGCCAGTTGTAATCAACAGTTTTAAATTCTTTTTATCCTGTTATCATGGTCAGAAGAAAGTGAACAAGCTACAAGCTATTATAATGTAGGAAGCATCAACAATGTATGAATATGAGGGACAGGAATAGAGATTCTACTACTACTATAATATTTTACAGAAGTAAGTATGAATCCCAGTACTATCCTTCCTATATATTCTATATGAAAACGATAAAACAATTCTGACAATTTGTAAAGCATGTATTTAAGAGAACAGCACCAACCCAAAGGACATTTGTCACCCAGAGGTATATGGTTCAAACTCCAGGAATGCCAAAGAAGATAACGTCAGAGAAGCACCTACAAGTACAAGTCATAACCGAGAGGGTGTAAGTGTAAGGGTGCCTTGTAAAGAGCAGGGGTCACCAATCTACTGGCTGCGGGTCAGATCCAGCCCCCTGACATGTCACCATGCTGAGCTGAACCCAAAAGTGCAAATTAAACTACATGCTTCTATAGGCTTCATAACTTCTAGTTACTGACTATATTTTAAAATATTCAATGTACAGTATTGAACAAAATAGTAACCCATGCTCAGCACTCTTCTTAGTTATTCAGCCCATTTTGAAAACAGGTTTTAGTGACCCTTGTTATGGAGACTTACGCAAATAGCGAAATTCATTATATTTTATAGACAAAAGATTTCCACATCCTGCCAATTTTGTTAAATGAATGCAAGACTGCTTTTGGAGATGAAAGCTAGTGTCAGCTTATCCCACCACAGAGATGAGTCTCTGGGACCTTCATGTACATCGATCTACAGACTATACTTATTAGGACTTTGAGATCAAAGACATCATCTTCAGTTTTGAAGGTTTTCCTCTATCCCCTAAAAATCATGAACACGAGTTCTTTCCTTACAGTTGATTTAAAGAAGGTATTTTGACCCATAATGATTTGACACTCCCTATAATTCAGCTTTGTATTAGTTGAACCTGCTCAAAGACAAATCAACAATATAGACAGCCACTTTACACACATAGATACACTCCCCCTTCCATCCCCCTGCATTTTTTCTCTATATTATAACACTGTCTAAGATTACCATTTCCTCCCCTCCCTGGAAAAGAGGCGTTTGTCTTTCTTACACAGGTTTAAGGGGGGGAGCTACACCCCCAAAATCAAAATTCGGCTCAAAATCATGGAATTTGAATTGTAGGCATTTTTAGCTTCCTCAGCCTCTCCTACAACTATTTCATGGCATAAGAACCCCCAAAAACCGTATTTTTTCCCGTACCGGGCATGTTTGTAACCGCCATTTCCTCATAAAGTCAGTATTTTATTTTTCTTTATCGGCCGTTTTCTCAAAATGCGACTTTCCTCTATACCTTTTTGAATAACTCCACCATTTTTCATCCAATCTTCATGAAATTTTCACAGAATGAAGAGAAGAGGTAATACTAAAAATTTGTCTGTTGAATTTTTGATATATGGAATAGATTTTTGTTGGTGGCGTCTGGAGTGTGGACTTTCACGGATTTTTCGCAAACTTGAATGCTACCTCAGGAAAAAATTCATTAAAAATTTTCTAATTCGATTAGGAAAAAAACAACAGACAAATTTTTAGAACTAATGTTTGTAAATACGTATGCAAAAAAACAATCAATTTCCATGAGCGATAAGTGCGGTATTCATTACGTAAGACATGTCAATAAAATCCAATATGGCGGCGTATCAATGGAAACAAAACTTTTTTCTCAAATTTGATTGCGGATTTCAAGACCCCTTACTATGCTTGTTATATGTGTGAAATTTGGTAAAATTCGGTCCAGTAATAAGCGAGATAGCCTCTAGGTGTAGCCCCCCCCCCCCCCCCCCCTTAACTGTACAATTTATTAACACACAGATGCCGAGTCACATTTTTTGGACAGAAGAAAAAAAAAATTGTGCCATAAAGCCCCTATACATTATATAAATATTTATTATTATATTATATATGTGTATGTGTGCCAGGACAAAGGTCCCAGTTGCCGGCAAAGCTATTTTTGAGCAACGAGGTGAAAAGGCAAAAAAAGTCATACCTAGTCAAAAATTTTGTTTTACCAGAAAACACACGTTTCGTTTAACCAATTGAAAGGATTTTATAATATTTTAAGTCTCAATTTTAATAGTTATCTTTGCAAACATGTTGTACTTCGCCAAAGGTTAAAATGTGCTAGAAATTGGGTTTTTCTAAATTAAACTTTTCTTTTACACCCTATGTTACAAAATGTGATGTATCTTTAACTCACTCACTGCCAGGCATTTCTCGGCAGGATAACTGAGGAATGCCAGGCTTTCGGGACCATTTTCAAAACCTCACTGTGAGCTTATTATTTTGTGTACAGCATTGAACTTTTCCACAAACAATGACATTGAAACATACTCAACAAGTCAAAAAACAATTTTGTGATACCTTTACCGTGTGAAATTTTATGAGTTTGTGAATATGTGGCAAAATCGAGAAAAAAACCTTTTACATAACATTTATGTGCTTGGTACATGCAGTCGATATGCATGCCTTTATATCTTTGTCTCTGCAAGAAATAGATGTTGTATCAACTGACAAATGTTGAAGACTCACTTTGAAAAGATATCTGACAAATTTTATATAACTGGAATATCATTTAAGTCATCAGTCCACTCATCCTGAGCATCAACATCTGGGTGTGTGGTTGCAGGACAGGGCATGGCCACTGGGGGAGGGGTGCCACTATTTGAAGTTTGTTGTGTAGACATAGGAGGGTCTATGTCAGCTGTATTCCTATCATTTGGGGTGTAAATCTACGCCAGGAAGCATCGGATCATAGGTCTGAGCATGGGGAACACCTGATTCTAGATCTAGGCCTAGATCTAGAACAATTTTCAGCTTCACTTGTGTCTGCACCTCTCTTATTTCCTGTCCTATACTCATTATCAACTCTGTATGATGGTTCACCATCACTATCATCTGCAAAAAGATCTTAATCTGACCCTTTATTGACGAATGGGTCCATCAATTCAAATGTTCCGACCTCGTTGAGAGGCCGTCGCCATGGTAACTGAGCATTAGTAGTTTTTAGTTCGTTTCGGGTGAGTTTGAAAAAGTCCAATTTTTAAGTAGCTTATTCAAGGGAAGTTACTGCAACAAAGCGGAATCGAAACTAAACTGGATGTCGCCTACTTCCGACTGCCAAGCCCGAAACGCGTCGGGGAATGTTTGAAAAATAGTAAAAACGCACCTGACGCGTTTCGGGTTTGGCAGGCGGCGGTCTATGCGGATCAACCGACAGGGTTCGGGCATGGCAGTGAGTGAATTAAAACTACTCAAGATATTTCAAAATTTTTAAATTCTGTGTGTTTAGCATTGAACTGGCTACACGAATGTTCCCTTATTTGAATATCCAACATTTCCAACAACTGGGACCTTTCTCAAGGTACACACACACACATATATAAATACGTAAAACTAAAATACAGCTGTAGACATGAGCACAATTCAATACAACATTCAATAATCTCCTTCAGTACCAGGGAAGTTCCCAAACAGCACCAGTCAATATACCCAATTATAATAAGCTTTGCACACGATGAAGCAAGGCAAAATCATGAGCTTTGCATTTAAAAGAAATTTCCCCATAAACTTACGGGATAGCAAAAAAAAAAAAAAAAAAAGCAAAAAAAAAAAAAAGCCCACTGACGAGGATATTATAACTCAATTAATAATAGCAGACTTTGCACACAATAAAGTCAGGTAAAATCATCCTTTCCATAGGAAAAAAAAAGTTTCCCTTTACCAAAGCACATGAAAAATAAAACTCAACTATACTATCTGAATATCACCCTTGATATGGATATACAATTGCATTGTTTTGTTTCACTTTTTAAAATCAAATTCATAAAAGCTTGAAGGTTCAAGTTCAAATGAAAGACAAATAAAGGACAACAACTTTTTAAAACTATGAACAGATTGTCCCTTAGACACTTTCACTACTACTTTATTCTAGGCAGCCCTATGAGTGTACTAATACTAATGTAACTTAGTTTTTAAGCACATTTCATGATATTTGACTAGAAGTATTTGTATTTTCTCAGCCAGTGTGAATGAATCCTAGACATTTGAGGGTAGCAGTAACTTACTGAGGAAGTGTAGCTGAAGATGCTCTGAGAAGTTTTGATAATTTTCATCCATGCCTAACAAATATTATCTCCAACATAAGAATAGACAGTGTTCTTTTTGGCTTCCTACTCCTGTTTTTATTTAATCATGGATCAACGAGGAGATTTAATGTTGCTTTGTTTTACACAATAGAAAAAAATAATCTTTATATTGTAGGCAGTATGTTTGCCGTGAACAAGAAAAATATATAAGTGGGTTTCTTACTCATTTTTAAAATTTGGCTAGATTATTAGGTAGTATAACACAAACACAGAAATTTCAAAATCGTGGATAGCTTGTACAATTTGCCTTTCCCCCAATTGATACTCTTTAATTTTTTGTCATGAATTAACAAACCGATTTATGGTTATGTCAAACACATCATTTCTCAATCCCTGATGTGTTTGAATTAACTGTATGAGTTGGAGGTGAGATAATGCTCAATACAAAAAGGCTCTCTGCTCTTTACTAAACCTAACTATGATTTCGACAGGCAACGGAAATTTGAGAAAGACAATATCTGCAAACTTCCGTTGACTTGTTAGACTGCTGTAGCATGCAATATGGCGTGAACAATGCGACTTTTAGTGGTAGACCTAATACGAACTGGTATGTACAGTGGAACTCGGATTCAACGAGGTCGCCGGGTCTGACCTACCAGCATTAGTCAATTAAGAGGCAAACCTCCGAGTTAAACAGACATCTTTGAAAGGACAGAGCCAAATAAGAAATTCGTTTAAAGTGCTTTTTTCAAGATCACAACGTTGGACTGAGCTGAGGCTTGAAACCCTAAGCCTGCAATTCCATGATAACGGGTCCAGTAGCCCAATCACCCAGCTACCGATGCCACACAGAGAGATTGTATTTTCATTCATACAGTATGATTTCCTCAGTACCGGTATTGGGCAGAGATCATTAATGTTGCCCAGACCAGGCATGCCACCGGGATTTTGTGGAAATAACTGAAAATTTACAAATTTGAGGTTGAAAACAAAAAGACAATTAGATTCTACTTAACAACTAATATGGGGTTAAACAGTAAACAAATGCTGAGAATAATAACTGTTCTTACAGAATCTCAGAGAATATTACAGCATAAAACGACAGTCTCTGTATGAATATATCATGATTCTATTTAAACAAACTCAAATCTCTACCCTCAGGCTTGATAGCCTGAGGTTCTGCTATTATTTGCACACAAGAATGACAAGCAGTCAACTCATTCAAGCACTGATGATTTTTCCCTTGTCTTTAGTTACATCGTGTGGCCAGCCTCATGTTATATTGTACTCCATTGTTCTGATTTCAATGTATTCTAGTTGCAAAAACAGGAGTCAGTACATTGCAAAATTGAAATTCCACAGTGCACAGGCATTAATTATAATAATTTGGGGCTCAGACTGAACATTTTTTCAACAGCAATGACAGCAGCGGCAAAATAACTTACAAAAGTTGAAAAGTTCAGTTGTTCCTCATATATCGCAAAATGACGACGCAACGACAATTTGCACCACCAAAAGGGTTAAATTTTTGTACATGAACCAAAGAAAGTCAGCAACAGTAAGTTCAGTAAGTTCAGTAAGTGAACAGAAATAGTTCCCGCTCAGCAAAAAGATTCAACACAATACCAGTACCTACAACAGGTTGAAGAAGCACCTCATAATACTTATATTACACCACAAGTCAAAGTTAAAAAACACAAAAC
Source organism: Aplysia californica (assembly GCF_000002075.1). Taxonomy (NCBI): domain Eukaryota; kingdom Metazoa; phylum Mollusca; class Gastropoda; order Aplysiida; family Aplysiidae; genus Aplysia; species Aplysia californica. The sequence continues at coordinate 53,417 of NW_004798512.1, read as the reverse complement.
AATCTTGGCCAAAAAAAATGCGAGCCAGGTGGCACCTTTCGTATAAATAAATATTAAGTTATTGAACTCTAGACTTTTATTCATTTAATTTTTTTTTTCATTCATAGAGCTAGAGCGTATTTATTTTAATATAAAACAAATCAAAGATACATCCTGTATAGCAAACATACGGGGCACCTGTGGACCAGACCAACACTTGAAGAGATGAAACAATTCACTGCAGTAAATTTGCTGCACTGATTGTTGCTGGTATGGCATTCTGCGCCTTGATTAGATGATCTTAAAGCAGAATGCATGATACAGCTTTGCCTGGGAGGTAGACGTAGAGGAAATAGATTGTCCAAATACTACTCATCTCCCTTCCGACCGTGACTCCCTTGATTTGCTCCACAGGAGAGACACAGCTAATATGTTTAGAATCGAGGAAGGTGTAAGGTGTGTCTTACTATTTTACAGGTGTGGTATAATAATAATAATAATAAAAATAATCGTTTGCCCATTGTGAAATGATGATGACCTTTACATCTGAGATTACAGGTGTGATAGGAATATAATGTTGTTAATGATAGGGAATTTTGTTTTGTTTTGAATTTTGCTTGGTTGATTGTTACTTAATACCTTATAAAAACTTCCCTCGTTGCAGTTACTCATAACTATTAACATAATGAAAAAATGCAGAAAAGCGTGTTTTATTATGTTTTTATGAAAACTTGGATATCATACCATGGAGCTCAAGAATATGTCATATATGAAGTATGTAATACATTCCAAAATGAGTAAGTAAATAAATGGGAGTGTTGTGTTGTCATTTTTGATTCACATACTCTTCCACGTTTCTAAAAGAAAATTACGTTTTACATTTTTTCTCAGTTATCAAAGAAAATGTTGCAGCATGTTACATGAAAAAATGCACTTGTATAATATAAGAAAATCCATTCCCAAGAGAAGTCCAAACTGGAAAAAAAGAAAAATGGTTCCCGATTTGGACCCAACAAAGCAGCACTCTCAGGTTGATCAACACAGCTATTTACAAGCGGCAAATAAAGTTGCAAACAAGTATTTTCTCCTTTCACACTCCTTATCTTGTACATAATTTTGAAACAAAAATGCAACATTCCAGCACCAAGCACTCTTTTTCTTGTCAGAATAGAAAATTAATGACATAACACCAAAGTCTCCTTTTTCCCTCAACTAAGAAAAAAGGACTGAGATTACTTCTAGTACAATTACTAAAGATAGGAAAAATACAAAAGCAAAGATGGTTTATTTCAGTTTTTGATTGATCTTACTGAAATTGGTGTAAAAATGGCCATGCTGTGTGAGTGCAAACCTCCCATTCATTGATTTCCTTATGACATTTTTGACAAAAAAAACTTGTAAACACACCTAGTTAGATCTAGCCAAGCTATCCTAAAGACTTAAAGTTAAAAATGGAACAGACAAAAGAGTGTTTGACAAAGACCTTTTTTCTAAAAATAAATATTCCTTCCGATTTTCAGTAAAAAATTTGAACCCTAAATGAATAATGCAGGACAAAACTTACCAAAAAAACCCAACTGAACCCATTCTAATTCTTGAGTCTGTAACTTTCCTGGCCCACTTTTCTAAACGCATTATAAATACATGAAATGTGAGGCAAGATGGTTTTTTTTTTTCACTTCTTCATAGCAATGATAAAAAGCAGATACTCACAAACAAATAGATAAAACCAAGCCATGAAATCAAGGTTCAAGGTTGGGATAGGAGGAAAGAGAATATATGATTTAACACCCCTTTGCAGATATGCAATGATATATCGCCTTCAGTAAAGGAACAAAGTCATTCATCTTCCAATTCAATGCAGTGTCTGCTCATGTCATCAAGTGAGTATCAGATCAGGCTTCACAGGGAAGAGTGTACATATATCTGGAACCTGTGAAGTTCTGTAAAACCTTCTTGCGCACTACACATTTACACCAAGGTGTGTGGAGGTGGGGACTTTGCATAGGTCTTATTTTTTTGTGAGGAATGCTACAAACAAGTTAAAAAAAGAGATTAACTTCCAGAGTTCACAAAAGCCTTTCAGCTGTAGGTCTACAAATGCCATCAGTAGTGCCCAACAATAGCAGTATTTCAGAGTCAAACCAGGAAAAAAATAATTTTCATTGTGCCAACCCCTCTAGCCTAACAAGTAAAATGTTTTGAGAGGCCCAGCCATGAAATTGGAGATACTGAGTGCATCCGCTAAAGGTATTAGAAGATATTATGTTTTCTAAATATCTGAAGCAGATTTTTTTGCAAACAATTGAATATTGTGAATTGTTGTTTGAAATGTGAAAAAGAACAGTACAGGATAAAAAAAAGTGCACTACACATTAGTATTTCAAGAGAACTGTGTCATTATTATGAATCAAAATGAAATCAGGATTACGTGATTAACTTATCTAAAAGAATTAAGAAGCAATTTACAATAAAGTCAGTAGCAACACGCCTCTGTAATCTCCGAGATGGCTGCAAAATTGCAACAAAGGCAGATTTTATGTTTACATCATTTTGATAGTATGTCCATTGTTTATATGCATGGTCATTTCTTCTGATGAAAATGTACAAGCTATTTAAAAGTCTGGAACATTTTAAGCAAAGAGGCAGGACTTTTTAATGGAGATAAATGAGTGATTTTTAATGACTTAGGTCTTATTTTGACTGGTTGCATTCTGTAGAAATGTTTCTTTCTTTATAAAATATGAATAATACACAAAATACAGAAATAAAATTTGAGACCAATTTTCTACAAGTCACACCACATTTTAGAAAAACAATTTTTCTGCATTAAATATGAAGTTGGTGGTATGTTCACAAAGAAACCACCTATTCATGCTTTCTCTTGCCCAACCAGCTGGGTCCAGAGCTTGACGTTTGTGAACTCCCAGAATTTTGAAGCTCTGCAGATGACGAATCTTCCGACGTAGAATCCTCATCACTTTTACTGAGCTCTCCCTCATGTTGCTGCTCTGCAAAGGTAAACCTGCTTCCTGTCTGTTCAAAGTCAACTCTCCTTTTCTTCACTCCAAACCGTGACTGTCTTTGAAACGTAGAACTGGTATCAGCAGATGGGGATCGCGGCGGGCTGGTGTGACTTTCATTTTCACTCACAGTTCTTCCGCGAGAGGCTGCTGCCACCTCAGCCATGAGGTCCTGGATGTCGGAAGAGACTGACTCGGCGCCATCAGAATCATCATCGGAATCACCCAGATGGAGGGTGAGATGGCTAGCCCGAATGTCTTCATCGCTGTCTTCATCGTCTGTGCAACCCTCAAAAACACTTTTCAAGGGCAGACAAATAGGACATATGTAGCCTGCTGACGCTGCGTGACCTGCAGATGACTGCGGCACGTCCAGAAGCCAGGTCATGTTGTTGGCGAGGAATGCCCGGAGACCTGGTGGCATCGCTAGAGAGTCCAAAACGCTGAGGTGAGCTGGGACGAACTGTCGCAGTCGTCGACAACACAGAAACTGGAGAGACATGGGGAAAGACCTCGAGGAGATGACTCGCATGCCACTGCGGGCAGCTGTAGAGCAAGCCATCGGGAATAATGTCCTGCCCCTCAGACCTCTGAAAGCAATACCTGCAGAAAAGAAACATAGGGTGAATATAAATCTATCAAATTTTTTTCTGTCTGGATACTGGACCTATTAATTCTTTTTTTTTTTTCTCTGTAACTTACTCAGGTTGACATTCATCACAGGTAAAGAGGGCACTCCATTAGTTCAGTTAGTATCATGCCGGACTACAGAGTGAAAGGCCCTGGTTCGAATCTCTGACTTGGCATTCTTGAACTCAGATTGTTTTGTAGAGTTTTCAAGGCAATTCTTTTTTAACAAAGTACTTGAGAAGCTACAAATTCAATGTATAATAATAATAATAAAGACCATTTGTATAGCGCATGTCTCCACTCGAAAGCAAGCTCTATGCGCTTTACATTACATTATTACTCCAGCAGACCACAGAACACTTAGATACATTCTCAGCTTCCCAGGAAGCATACAGTGCAAGCAGCTGGTTAAGTGCTCAAACACTAACAAACTGACAAGATCTTTCACTGTCTATAGCTGGGTACCCATTTTCACCTGGGTGAAGTGGGGAAAATTTGTGTAAAGTGCCTTTCCCAAGGACACATCATTCGGCCCGCGGCTCCAACCCCTGAACCCGCAACCTCACGATTACGAGTCTGGTAGCCTAACCACTAGGTACCTCTTCCAAACGAAAAAACGTGAACACAAACAAATGAAAACTCACTGACAACCAAAAAAACCCCCCCAAAAACATTTAGCCCTGTCAAGGATCTGAACCAGAGCCACCAGCAATAAGAAAAATAAACTGATTACATTTCCCAGAGGAAAATGAAAGCATTATTACTGAGACGCATACCCAAACTCTGCCGGTTTTTAAAGAAGGCCAGAGTGCCATGCCACATGTCCAGGTGGACACCGATGATAGCCCCTTGACCAAACCGACTGCAGTACTCCCTCTTCTTGCCACCATGCTGGACCCGGCCATCGTACGAGATGCCCCAACTGTCCATGTCAGTGCCCAGCATACTGTAGAACACGTTGTGGTATTTTCGGAGATCAACGTTTGCTGTCCCGACGCCGACCATCTGAAAAAGAGAAATTACTCTACTCTTATTCCTGCCTGATTGAATGATAAGTTCTTGAAAAGGCAAGGAACATTAATTTACTTTACTTGCTTGTTGGAAAATAAACCTGGGTAAAAATTAGTCGATCTGAAACAGTAAAACCTGTGTACTCTCATTCCTGACTGCATTATGAGTTCTTCTTGCTGGGCAAAGAACATTAAGTACTTTCTTGTTGGAAAAACGGCCTACATAAAAATAGAATAATAGTTGTCTTTAAAATCAACCACAGACTATCTCCTAAATTAAGTCACAGAATGTAGAAAGGAAGATGATGACGAAGGGAAGGAGAAGAGCAAGGTGAAGAAAGAGGGAGTGGAAAAGCAAAAAGACTACCACAAAGTTCAAGGCAGCATGGTGAGGATAAGATAAGATACGAACATGGCCCATTGTATATCTCAAAATTTCCCCTGAATTGAACAGTGTGAAAATAATACAAATAGCTGTTCCAAAGAAGTAATCTCCCTGAAAAAAATAAATTTTCAGTAATTTTAGCAATTTCATATTCTGGAAAAAAGAGTACAATACTCCACTTCATTGTAAACATCTCACTGGTGGAAGCCAACAATGTATTTTCAGTTTTAACATTGATTAAACAATCAATTTCACTCTGATTTCTAGTTCACTATACAAAATGAAATATAATGGAGGATCTCATACACTCCCTTCTGATTTAGTTAAATGATTTAAGTGAGGCATGCTAACACATTGAGTAACTTCTCACAATCCAAGAATAGAAAAATATGAATTTAAAATCAACAATGGGGTTAAATTTTAAGATTTTCAATATATATATGAGCAATTGCCAAAACGTGAGACTCTTTTGAGACTCAGTGGGGCAAACAATTTTTTCTTACCAATTTGACTCCCTTTTCTGTCAGTCACAGATTGACATTTAGTGCTCATATTCCTAGAGTATCAGAACAAGGAGATGTAGGGTATTGGAGATATGGGTCTATTGGTGTGGCAACCACTGTATTTCTTGTATGTAACAGTGATAACAAAAACATAAAAGCCGCAAGGCAAATTATGGACTTTAAATTCCTTTTGTTTAGTAAACAAAGACTTTGTACACTATGAACTCCATTCATAATGGTAAAATAAATGACAAGCTTTGTAACAATGACGCAGTGCTCAGAACATGTCATCATTGTTATGTACAAGAAAGGACACACATTGGACATTATCATTGACAACACATCACAATAGTGAAAGGCTGTACAAATACAGTTATCAAAGCCTCAGTACCAGAAAAACACATGTGGAAAACGATTTTTAAACTAATATAATGAGGCAAAAGCACAAAATCAATGGAGCTGACTCGTACATAACAGTGATGACAAACACGACTTGTACGAAACAATGATGACACAATGTACAGGAAAAGACAAAGTCATGCCTCCAGAGAGAAATGCGCACTCTAAGAATTAAAAAAACAAACCAAGAGAGATTTCTTTTTCTTTGAAACAGATATCAGGTCATATCAAAGACAGTGGATGATCACAATTATGCGGCTAATTATGACAAACAGTACTCGTACATAACAGTGATGACAAAACATACTGGGAAAAGGTAAAATCAGGCCTACAAAGAACAAATTTGCACTATGAGATACACAGATCAATAAAGGCGTATTTTGCTTCTAAATTAATCTTGCATGTATGAAATATATGTTGAAAACTTATTGATATTAGCAATGACGACAAATATTACTTGTACATAACAATGATGACACAATGACACAATGTATTGGAAAAAGGTGTATCATACCAACAAAGAAAAAATGTGTACTTTTGAGTTAGACAGATAAACAAGGACATGTTTGTTTATTTGTTTGAGTAAAAAGAACACACCTGATTTAAAACTTATTTGAACTTAGGACAATGTAATTTCTAGTAACTATCGATTTGGCATTTTTCTATTTACAAGGGGCTTAAATCCAAGAAGTGACTACTTTTATCAGCATGCCTCACATATAAGGCGGAACAAGGATGCATTCATAGAAAGTAATGAGCTCATACTCATAGTACAGAAATTACCATGTCAGTTCCATAGACAGGTGTCGTCATCTTGACTTCCCAGAAGTATTGATCCTTGTCCATGGGTAGTTGGCCTCTGATTGCTGCCGTGCCGAGGCTGTAGTCTTTGTGGAAAATCACCTGACGTCCTTTCTCCTGGAGGCTTGTGGCTTCACCACGGTGCTCTGGGTCCCAAGTCCAGTCAAAGTCTAGGGACGAAAAAGGAGATATGACGGACAACATGATATGAGATCACAAAATAGTAAATATTTACCAGTTGTGAAAGGAACTTAAATGTGTAAAGACAGGTAACTAATTAGAACTTAAATGTTAACAAGATTGTTATCTATGGGGAAAAAAGGGTGTTTAAAAACTCTACAAAAAGAATTTTTTTTTGAGGAAGACATAAAAAGAAAAAGCACTGTATAAAATGCTTTATTTACATTCTGCAAAAGTAAAATCACCAGCAAATCCCATGTTTGAATACCATCCTCTAAAAATTGGATAATTTTTTTTTCTAAACAGGCATACTGTGTACACTAAAGTTGGAACAACAAAGATTTCTAAACATTTTAATCTAAGTAAAAAAACAACAACCCACAAAGCATTGCCTACAGCAGCACTTCCAAAGGGAAGAAGAAAGAGGAAAAGCAAAGTTGAAAAATGTAATGTGGGGAGGCAGCAGAAAGTGAAAAGAATGAAAGCAGAAAAAATGAAGAGAATTTGTTTGTTTTTCTTGAACCAACACCAGATGGGTGCCCTTCTATACGATTACGAGTTGAAACTATAAAATTATAAAATGATAGAGGTACGGAAAAAAAGATTGAAAGAATAGAGAGGCAGCAAACTTACATTTCTCATCCTCTCCACATCTGCAGTCCCTTTCTCTTCCTTGTAAGACACACTTGCAAAACGTCTCCGTCTTCAAAGGCTTCCCATCAGGAAAGCGTAAAACAAGAGCCAAACTACGAAGTTCCTTTTGAGTCATTTCAGCTTTCTCAAAAAGGGATGCTGATGTCTGGCATCCTCTGTCTGTTCTGGGGCTATGAGACTTAGGACTAGATTCCCCAGAGCGCTCAGCAGCTGTCCTTGATTTGATCTTCTCAAGTAACCGAAGTTTAGATAGCCGGAAACTGCAATATTTGCAGCTAGAACGACTCACTTCTTCAGTATCCATAGAAGTCCCTTGGCTGACAAGTCTTTCTGAACCACTCATTTTGTCACCACTAGCAGAGATACTCTCACTAATGTGAACCACTGATGAAGCTCTTTCCTGTAAATCTACAGGGTCCGGAGTCAAAGACAAACCTTGATCCATATTATGAAAAAGTATTGAAAAACCAGAACCTCCATCCATTAAAACTTGTTTTCACTCCCATCACAGTTGATACACCTCTATCTCAATTCACAGAACAGTAGTGCAATCTGGAGAAGGAAAAAGATCATGTCTAGTCAGTACATGATTACAAGATATACTCATGTTGATGATTAAACTTTTTCATCATATTCCAAGAATAGTTTGATCTATTTTTTTTTAGAATGAGTGTATTTTATTAAGGCACGTGAGAGCACATGTTATCAATATTTTATAAAGTACAGTCGAACCTGTTCCAATCTAATGCCCCCCTGAATAAAACAATCACCTGTACAAACAGCCAGTTCCCATTTCTTCTCCATTTAAAAAAAAACATTTTAATGGCACTGTAGAAGACGTCCAACTTTCTGAGACAAGACAACACGTTTTCACTTTTCTTCTCGACAATGGGTGGCCATCTTAGACAATTTCGACTGTACTTGTAGTAGACAGAAATTAGGTCTTGCATGATGCCTTATAAACAACCAACATTCTCAAAGCTGGGAAAAAAGCATCCCTAACACAACAAATCTTTATAATAATAATACTTGTAAGTTTGAAAGTGAATATAATAAACTTCTTTAAATCCCTTCAAGCCCTTTATGACATAAACGCCGTTCATCATTTTTTTATACAGCAAAGGAGCTAAGATGCTGCTGTGACAAGCTGCATTCGTCATGTCTTGTAAAGCACGAGGACCATGATGAGATTTATATATCGCTCATCATGGGCTGTATTCTGCATACTGCTTCTATAATTAGATGCATTTCATAAAACTAATTGCAGATTCACATTCAGCAAATCTTTTCCCTTTAGAGAAACAAGGTGACCAGAAAAAAAGTTCGTCCAAAAGGAAGTTGATAAAACGTAAATTTTAAGCGGCATTTTTTTACCATTACTAGTAGCATGCATTATGAGTCACCTGAATCTTTGTTTGCCAAAATTTTCACAAAGCGAATTAAAATATGAAAATGAAAAGTATTTAATTTCTTTCTGACATAACTATGATGATACAGATGTGATCACAAAGACATTTATATATTTAGAATTTCTTTTTTCTGTGATTTATATGCTCTTCATGCTTATGTTTGAAAATTAAGTCAATTAGAAAAAGTCTATTAAAATAATTTTGTGTTCCATAAATTTCTATTGGGCATCTTTTGTTTTATGTCATCATGGTTATGTTCGAAAGATATTTGTGAGGCAGTGTGGTGAAATCAGGCGCTGTCAAAATAATGAAGGTCAAGAAACTTTCCTTTTTCTGCAAGTTAGGGAATTTTTATCAAAATTTGTTTTTTGTCCCAACACCTTTCATGCCCTTTAAAGAACTCATAATCAGGGTGGATTTTACTGAAAAACGATTAATAAAGGCATAAATAAGATAGACGTAAATTTTCAGTTTCCACGGACTCTCAGACTAAGGAAATAAATCAACTTCGGCGGCCTTTTTCTCTCTAATTTTACCTCTGAGACCAGGCGACCGCCAACTCCTTCAATCGAAATGTGTTGAATAGTATCCAAGATAAAATGCAGTGTTGATAATGAGAAAAAGTAAAAAAAGAAGAAAATATTCCGACCCCGTTGCAATCCTGAAATTTCAATAGAACTCTAATACTAGAACTACAATAAAATAACACCTTTCAAAGGTTTGTAGTTATATTTTGGAAAAAATAAAAAAAAGCAGAAATCCGTGGATCCGCGGAAAACTATCAGCACTGAAATTGATTTTTTTTTTTTCATCAAAAGCTAGACAAATTAGACAAACTGTAAGATAATACCAATAATTCCATATATGCCCCAAAATTTACGAGCGCCTGATTCCACCACGTCGTGACACATTTGATATTTTGCAGAGATTTATAGATCTTTAGGAAAATGTGAAAAAAGTGGCATTTTTTCATCATTAACATGCATTGTAAGTCTAATTGAATCTTCTGAATCGTTGTTTGCCCAAATTTTCATAAAAGAAATTAAGATATATGAAAACGGAAAGTTTTTCATTTCTTTTGAACATAACTATGATGACACAAATGCAGACACAATGGCATTCAGAATTTCTTTTTTCTGTGATCCTCACCATTTTATATGCTCTTCATGCTTATCTTTGAAAATTGAAGAAGAAAAGTTTAAAAATAATTGTGTATATATGTTCAAATTCTAAAAAATGTGTCATCATAGCTATGTCCGAGAGAATTTGACTTGATGTTATCGCCAGTTACACAGCTTGGCATGCCATCTGTAGGTCTGTATACGTGTATTTGTAGGAGATACATGTAAGAATACAAAAATTCAAGTAAAAACGAAATATAAAAACTTTATTATCAACCCTCTGTGCTACATTTTAGGTACCCTCCTATTGGCAAAGGCTCACACATACAAAGTTACAACATATCGTCCAGATACCCCCAATTTTGAGTATTTAAAGCACATTCTGACTCGTTGGTGAGAATAAAATTGATACTATTCTTACCGCGGGTGAGAATAACGACAGCCTACTATTCTCACCCAGTTTTTTCGTTTCGGGCATCATAGGACCCCTGTCACTTAGCGCTCCAGAGGCGACAAAACTCCCCTCCCTCTCTCACTCCGCTGAGCGTGCGAGGCGACTAAAATGGCCAACGGGCGGGCCAGCTCTCGAGCGCTTGAGGCGGCTATTGTCGATTTGGGGTTAAACCTTATCTTTGGAGCAAATATAGCGTCACCTTTTCTTGCTACAGTATTTATTGATTCTGTAGGCCTAATGGACAATTTTACTCTTGAATGGTTTATGAACCAATCAAAATTAAGAAAAAAATAAGCCTTGGGTCAAGGCACTCATCATCATCCAGTGCCAGATCTGCGACAGACGCCGGCGATCATGGTTCTCCATTCATTCCTTTGCTCGGATGCTCTTCTAAAAAAAGCTACGTTTCCCTGATATCCTCTCCTGCCACCCATTTGTTTAGGTTCCCTTTAAAGTATGTTGTTCTGGGCCTTTAAAATAAAACTGTGGGTTCTGTTAGGGATAACAATTTTAAACATGTTTTTTAGTGTGGTAAACATGACAATTCTAACATTAAAATGACAAACTATTAAGTAACATTATTTCATTAAACAGCTTTCAGTTAAAGGCTATTATATTTTAAAACTCTGGCAAATGAATTCCTTTCTGAATTTAGAATATATACACTTGTCTTGGGTTTTGGTGAAGATATACGTGCATACTCTCTCAAGATTTTAAAAATGAAACAATAACAATCCCCTAGAAAAATCGGCCAGCGTTCTGGGGCAGGTCACGAACGGTCACTCTTACAATTCACAAATTGTTTAGTATCATCTGTTCTCAACACCCAGGTAGGCCTAAGAATAAAAATCCATTGTATTCTCAGACCGGGTGAGAATAATACAGTAGTCTCCGCCTAAACGCACGATGCTCGGGAGGGCTCTTTAGCGTGTGTTTATACGGAGTGTGCGTTTACATATGAACCTTTGCAAAGGGAGGAAGGGACGCACTCATCTCATTGCCTTGATATTCTAGTGACTTCCCTTTGGGGTGGGGGTCACTTTGGGCCGATAAAGCGACGGCACGTGATGGTTTTGTGAAGGATTCCCCGATTGTGGTAAAGAATACAAAGGCGTTGAATGTGTGTGTGTGTGTGTGGGTGTAAGGGG